>NC_056746.1:1175464978-1175764978 GCF_019279795.1 Protopterus annectens
AGAATAATACAATAATTATTTAGGTATACAATCATATTTACAATAGTTAGGATCAAAGTTGGTTACTATGAAACTTAGAAGGGAGGATTTTGGTTACTATGAAACTTAGGGGGGAGGATTTTGGTCAGGAAGGATATGAGCAGGGGCAGGTCCAGTGTTTTTAAAGGTAATCTTTGGTGGCTATTTTAAACTATTTAGGGTTTATCAGATTTCTTATTTCTAGAGGGAGTTTGTTCCATGCAATAGAGGGGTGCTAACTATGTAAGTTGCAGCCAGTTTTGGTTTTTGGTTTGTAAACCTTTAGTAAGTCTTGGGTTGCACTTCTGAGAATATCTGGGGGGAGAACAGTGTGAGATGAGAGATGATGGAGCTGGGCAGAAAGATGACTGATACAAAATGGAGTGGATCATTTGTATATGGAGTGGATCATTTGTATTTTTGATTGGAGTAGCAGGTAAGGTAGTTTAAGCCAGTTTAGGAATTTGAGGGAGAGGCTGTGATGAGATTTATACGAGTCTTTAGCTGTGAATCTGTCTACCTCGTGGTAGGTTGTTTCGAATTTGGAAAATAGAGATGAATTTAGATTAATAAGTATTCGGGAGCAATAAGTTAGACAAGGAAGGAAAGAAATAGATCTCTCTCAATCTTTTGTATTCTTAGTCTTTGGACCAAAAACTAATTTTCTATCAATATACATTTATTTTAATGTAATCCTCTTACATTCAAATCATTCATTCATGTTGGTTAGATGTTCTTCCACTTGGCCTTTGACAACTTTTAGTTGATTAAGAACTTGCACAGCATCTCTATTTTGCCATTTTTGCAGTATTTTGATCACTGCTAACCCTTTCTGCTTAGATGGTCTGCCATGCTGTTGATCTGAGAGGGAATATACTGCACCCTGGGTATCAACCCTACTTCCTGTGTCAGCCACCATACCTGCATGGCTAGTCCATACAAGAGACAGGAGCAAGTTGCCCCTCATTCATGTACCACATTATTGTTGAACTGTCATGATTTCTAGAGCTTCCTGTTAATAAAAATGTTTGAATGCTCTCATTGCTTGAATAATTGCCAATAGGGAATTTGAGACAGAAACTTTAGAAAACAGCACAGAAACACCAAATTCCCAGTGTTCACAGGTCCCTTGAATGGCAGCCTCATGCAGAATCCAAGGAGTGCTGTGAGAATCTGATACCCTGGCTCTTCTCTGATGGGTACTCCCAAGTTCAGAGAGATTTGCCCTACAACCATGAAATTTCTTTAATGGAAGGTAGGAGGGGAATACTGGTCTGTAAGGAATGCACAAGATAGCCCATATCCTTTTGAGATACTACTGCAGTTTCTGCACATGCAGTCTTGGCAGGGGGATCACTTTTCAGAACACATAACCCAGAACTCTGAGAAATTCCATGGCAGTAATATGGGTGCATATGGCAAGCTTTCTGAAATACTGGGTTAGGAACAGGGATTTTTTCCCATAGACAAGAAATGTTTTGCTTGTCCACATCTTGCAGAGCCTCCCAGAAAGATCAATTGCCTTAATAACTTTAAAATAAGACGTTTGGAGATTCAAGGGCAGTCGTACATCTTAAAACAACTGCACTTACCTCTACAGCCCTTTCTCCACTTCCTGCACGAAGCAATTATCAAGGGAGTGGTAAATGTGAATGCCCTTTGTACTGCATAACGTAATGACTAGAACCAAGCATTTTATAAATACTCTCTGTAGCAGATAAGTCAAAGAACACAGATGTGAATTGGTAATAAATGCCCCCCTACTTAGAATTTTTGGAACTGCCTGTACCTTTTTTTGCTACAGGGGTGTACAGCTAGGCATCTTGTTAGGGAAAAAATGTATTTCTCATGAATATTATTCACAAAATGCATATTAAATTACAGTTTCTTCACAAATGAGTTAAACAAAATATTTTTGGTTTATGTTAAAAATAATATGTAGTATAAATGCACAGTTATGCAAACCACAGATACTTATTGCAGTTTTCAAAGTGTTTTATAACTGCATTCGAATATCAAACTATAAGTGTATAAGCAGATGACTGAAGGTAAAGAAAGTGCGGAAGGGGTAAAGGAATGTTACTATGATCAACAGAGTGTAAACTGAAGGGATGAAAGAACACAATGTGAAAAGAGATTTTGTTTTATGTGAGCTTCGACCATCCCAGGTTGGGATGTGTAGTTACAAGAAATGCTGGGGAGACATCATGTACTGGTACTTAAAGATACAAGGTCAGAAAAACAAGACAGGTTGCCAGGCCAGGTGTCTTGTGTTTTTAAAACATTGTTACAAGAAAACATGGTTGTTAAGTGTTCACGTGCAGCACTAAGGGAAAAGCACGAGGGTCTGCAGAGACCCTATTTGTTAACTAATATGAAAAAGAATCCCACATGCATGTTACCGATAAAAAATAGTATAGCAACTGTATGCTTTTGCTGCTTGGTGAGACTGATTTGTAACAGGTAAATCTTTATTATTTATATATATTTAAACTGCATTTTAGCATTTTGGTAGAGTGACTCAGATCTGAACTTTGGTATTGCTGCAGAGCAGTTTGAAATGAATTACAATGGCCCAGCACAGAAAGTTCTTCTATGAATTCCACAACGTTTTGTATGGAATAGTTACAGATTCGGATACTTAACTATTCAGGGTGTGTAAACATATTAAGGTAGAAATGGGAAATGGATTTGTGGAAAGTTTTTTTTTCCTTACTTTCTTTCCTCTCTCTTTTAGAAAACTGCAGTTAAAAGTTACAGTAGAAATGTGTTTATTGTGTTGCTAAACAACTGAATTTGCTTATTAAGTATATGATCTGTACCGTTTTGTTGAATAATTGACATTGATTTTAAGTATACGATTTGTATTATTTTATTGAATGATTGACTTCATTTTTTAAGTATATGACATTTACTGTTTTTGCTGAATGACTGAGTTGCTTGTTAGGGATGCAGTTGTTTGATGCTTTCTGGAATTACAGAAATTTGCTTATCAAATATATGCAAAGTAATAGCGGAAGGTCCCCACAGGAAATAAGAAAAGTTTTTTTAATATATATGCGCAGCCAATAAAAAAGTGAAAATTAACACAAGGAGATGCCTTGTGTTGAGGGTGGTACTCTCAGGACTAAAGGTAAGAGGCACGACTGTTGCTTTGTGTTGTTTAACGCCCGACTGATGTCTTTGTTGTTGTGTAATGTATGACTGAAGAGAGAGAGAGGAAAAAGTTCATAGGTTGGTACTAGGCTATCGGCCCTAGGGCCTATAAACAAGCCTAGCCATAAGAATTCCCTGGCTATTTCTTCCCACACTATTTACTTCCTGGACCCCTGTCTAGCAGGGCAACTGACGTGATACCCGGGGTGAATTTCTTTTCTCCCATCCAATTGTCAAAGTTCCTTTTGAAGAGGGCCAAAGAGGCACTCTGCTTGACATGGTATGGGCAGTCTACTCCAGAGTTTGGAGAGGTTCTGGGTTAGGAACCTATCCCTCCAGCATGTTTTGTTTATTGTGATGACAAGGTTTAGATCCCTGGAGCGTGTGGCTCTGAGGGATTGAGATTTCCTTAAGTGTAGCATGTCCAACAGGGTTTGACATGGCCTTGATGTTAAGCAGAGATTGCCTCTGAGTAGACGATATGCGACAGAAGTATAGCTGGAGTTTTTTAAGGCGGTCAGCACAGGGCATCTGCTTTAGGCCTGTGATTCTTTTAGTGAGGTATTTCTGCGGCCTTTCAAGTTGTTGCAGGTGTCTTGAGAGGTACATACCAAATGGGGCATTGTATTCTATAATGGGTCTAATGAGGGATGAGTACAGTGGGACAATGACCTCCTTTTTTATGGATAAAAAGCCCTTAGTGATGAGGTGTGCAACATAGAAGGATTTCCTGACTGTTGTTGCGATGTGGTTATCGAAGGTGAGACCACTGTCCACCTGTGTCCCTAAGTCTCTTATCACACTTTCGGTGTTTAGTGTACTGCCACATATGTGGTAATTCGGGTCTATATTAGAAAACCGAACTTTCAAAATTTCGAGTGTTCTAATATTGAACCCTATTAATCAAAAATTTAAAACATCGAACATACAGAACAGCAAATTTTTTCCTACGGAAAAATTTTGCTGTTCCAAAACACATACACACAACAGAAGCACACAAAACAAACAGCAATCCACACACACACACCTAAACTCTTACACCTAACCCTACACTAAACTATACATACACCACTAAGTATCCATTTACCTTAACCCAAACCCTAACCCTAAGGTCCGTCACTATCGCACAGTCACCTCACCCACGCCCTAACCCTAACTCACCTACCCCACCCTAACCCACACGTCCACACAATCGCACATTTACCTGACCTGTGCCCTAACCCTAACTCACCTAACCAGCCCTAACCCTCAAGTCCACACAATCGTACACTTACCTGAACCCGACCCGTAACTTTCCACCACAGCGCTGAAAATACCGAAGCAACAGAAACGGACAACCGAATTCTTTCCCTAGGAAAAAATTTGCTTTTCTGTTTCTTCGATATTTTCAGCATTCGCTGAAAACGGGTCGATATTAGAACACTCGAAATTTTGAAAGTTCAGTGTTCTAATATAGACCCTGGTAATTCACGGGTACATGTTTTTTCCCAAAGGGGATAACTATACATTTCTTGTCACTGAGCTTGAGCCCATGGCTCTGGCACCAAGCATCTGTTTCTGTAAGGCCCTTTTGTAGAGTATCCACACAATTTGGAGATTCAATAATGGCTCCCAGTTTGCAGTCATCTTCCAACTTTGTTAGCCAGAATCCCTTAGTATTGGCTTGTACTTCAGAGACGTAGATGCCAAACAAGAGTGCTCCCAGGACTGAACCCTGAGGTACTCCACTTGTCTGGAGCTGGATTTGGAGTTGGCTACTTTTACAGCGTGGGTTCTGTCAGTAAGCCAGTTGGCAACCCATTGAGTGACGTAGGGATTAATGCCCAGCTTAGTAAGTTTATCTATGATTCCAGAGTGGGGGATGGTGTCAAAGGCCTTGCCGAGGTCCAGATAGGCAGTGTGGACCGCCTTACCCTCGTCCACAGCTCTGGAGACTGATTCGAAAAAGTCAATCAGGTTCAAGAGACAAGATCGGCCCTTTACGAACCCAAACTGGGTGGGGTCCAGTGTTTGAAGGTTGCCAATGTCTTTGTTTATAAGTTCTATGATAATACGTTCCATGGCCTTGCAGATCAGGCTAGTCAGACTGATGGGGCGGTAGTTCCCGGGATCCAAGGTGGATCCCCCCTTGTGGAGTGGGATAACTGTAGCTCTGCACCACTCAGTGGGCATGATGCCTAAGGTGAGGCGATTAAACATGACACTTAGGTGAGGTGCCAGTTCATGTAGTACACAGCCCGGGATGTCATCTGGTCCCATGGATGCTGTATTCTTAGCTTTGGAGAGTGCGTTTTTTACCTGTGTGGCCGTTATTATCGGAATTTGGCAATCTTCCAGTATTGAGATGGGCCATTTAGGTGGTGAGAGGGGGGTGAAGTTAGCACTGAATCGATTTGCCAGGATACTGGCAATATCCTTGGGATCAGTATATTTAAACCATTCTCAAAAGCAAAGTCTTCTTCTTATCATTCTCAACAAGCTTCTACCTGTCTAAAAGTTAAAAGCAAAGTTAAATCAAAGTCAAGAGCCTACAGCATGTTGGGATGTAGGTGTATTGGCAAAGTTAAATCAAAATTCATGAGCTTACAGTATGTTGGAACATAGGTATGTGTGTGCAAAGTTAAAACAAATTCATGAGCCTACAACATGTTGGGACATAGGTATGTGTGTGTGTGTGTGTGTGTGTGTGTGTGTGTGTGTGTGTGTGTGTGTGTGTGTGTGTGTGTGTGTGTGTGTGTGTGTTTACTGATAAATCAAGTTTATGAGCCCATAGCATGTTGGAATGTAGGTGTGACTATGTGACAATAAAATCCCTACCCATTCCTCCCTAAATGGTGTGTGAATTGGTGTAGTCTTTTTTTTTTTTTGAATTACCAGAATCCAAGATCTATAAGGTAAGTTTTAGTAGAAAAAAATGGGAGCAAAGATAAGCAAGCAGGATCAAATCCCTGAAAAGGAAGCACCTGCATATTTTATGCATCATGATTATGGGAAAGAAAGTTGTAAGTATCTGCATGAGTGTTTCAGCTTACTAAGAATTGTGCTGGTGGTGTATTTCCATTTCATGGAACTCATGATATGGATAAATTACAGAAATTGAAGGATATTTTGAAAAAAGAAGGAAAAAGTAAGTTTGGAACAAATTTCAGTATTTTATTCTTGGTATACTGACGCTCTTAAAAGGAAAAAAGGAGTTAGCATTAATGGGGTTTCATGATATAAATAAGAAATTACTGCAACAGGTAAAAGAGGTTAAGAAAGGCAGCATAGACCCGTAAAAAGGGATCCTATTTTGGCAGGTTTGAAAGAAACTATGGATGGCCAAAAATCAGAGACTTCTAAAGAGGATGATAATCCTCCAGTAGCTACTGCACCCCCACCCCGTATGTACTGGTATGGGTGGCTCCTGTACAAGATTTTGCTGTTTCTCAGACCTCTGCATTTTGAACACAAGGTCAGCATGGTACTGTTACATCTCAACCTAGTTCCCCTGTTCAACCCTCATCTTCAGAACAAGCATCCGCAATCAAAAAGTTTTTTTTTTCTCTTCTTCTTCCTATCATTCTCAACAAGCTTCTACCTATCCAACAGAAGCACTAGTATTTGACACTCCTATGGCTCACCACAAGCTCTCATATGACAGGGTAGGACAAGAGGCTATTACCTCCGGAGAGAATCTTTTGCCACCTCTTAAAAAATTGGGGGGGCTAATGCTGATTTGCATACTATGTTTAAACTTTTTTTTTTTAGTTAGAAAACTATAATAAAATGTTACAACCCTACTTTGATAAATTTAACCAGCTGCTTCGAGTAGTTACTTCAAATAAAATAAGGAAAGAGTTACTTGAAAAGGCTAAAATAACAGATTTTACTCTCACAGGAACTGCATTAATAGATGAAAGGACAGCATTGTTAAATTACAGAGGTGTATCAAGTTAGGACCTATTGGTCTAAGATGCATGCAGGCAAAATAAAGGGAAAGCCCCTGCAAATTACTTTTCTTAAAGCAGTGTTTTGCTAGACATTCAGAAATATCAGACCCAAAAGAACAAGCTAAACCAGCTACTGCAGCTGCTTTTGTGCAGGGTTTGCAAGCTCCTGTACAAAATCAAATACAGCAAGTGCTTACAAACTGGCAGGAAAAAGACTTGGAGTCTGTATTAAGTGCTACAAATCACTGTACTGACTATGTCATGGTAATAAAACAAAAATAAATCCTGATCATTTGCTGCCAACAGATCAAATGGGACCCTATGTTAAGGTTAAAAAAAAAAAAAAAAAAAAAAAAAATACTTTCCTGGTTGACACTAGAGCCACTAGGTTCGTATTAAAAGTTACTTCAGACAGTCAAATACCAGTATCAAAATAAAGTCAAGGCAGATTGAGTAACAAATGCTACTATTACGTATCCTGTTTCAAAACATAAACACATTTCTTTAGGACCGATTGAAGAAAGGCATTTTCTAGTCCCACTGCACCGGTAAATTTGCTAGTGACAGACCTGTTATGCAAACTGGGTTGTACTATTTACTGCACACCAAAAGGGGTGTATTTGAATGTTCTAACAGAATCAGAGGGGAAAGTATTAGCAGTCTTAGCAAAAGCTAAGGTGGTGGTGCTGTGGTAGCACTGTCGCCTCACAGTAAGATGCTGTCCGGTTCGATTCTCAGCTAGAGCGTCTTCTGCATGGAGACATGCGTGAATGGGCATACCTTCGTTGAAGGTTGTGCGTCAGGGCTGGTAACGGTTAGCCGAAAGACACAACAACAACAACAGACAACTGAAAGCTGCTGCAGCAGGTAGCTGCTAACTTATGGGTTAAACATGCTAACAAATAGGTACATTAAAATCTGTAAAACCAGTAAAAATAAAATTAAATCCATCAAAATCCCTCCCTAAAGTTCCAAATTATCCACTAAAATCAGAAGCACAGCAGAAAATCAAACCTGTAATTTAGTGTTGGATACAACAAAACTAACATTGTCAGCCAAAAGCCATTGTAATATTCCTATTCTCCCTGTGGGGATAAAAATACTTCTAGGTTTGTGCAAGATTTGAGGGCTGTAAACAATGCAGTATTACCAACTTTTCCTGTGGTTCCAAATCCAGCAACGATACTAGTTGCATATCACCTACAACAAAATATTTTAATGTAATACATCTTCATTCAGCATTCTTTTCTATACCTAGCCATCCTGAAGGTCAGTTTATGTTTGCATTTACTTATAAGGGACAGCAGTATACCTGAAAACAGCTGCCACAAGGATACACTGAATCTCCTTCATTATTTTCTCAAATTCTAAGATTTGAAAGATGTGACATTTCCAGGTGAGTTTGTATTAGTGCAATATGTAAATAATTTACTAATAGCATCGGATTGTTTTCAGCAGTGTTAGCAGGACACCCTACTTTTTTTTTTTTTTTTTTTTTTTTTTTTTTAACTATCCTTGAAAAAAAAAGGACACAAAGTGTCAAAAGAGAAATTACTAGCTATGGTTACCTCAGGTACATTATTTTGGTCATTTAATATCTCAGGGTAGGATCTTACAGTAGCTGTCCCTCATTCTGTACCATCTTTCTTACTTAAAATTAAACTCAAGCCCTCTTGACTGCACGTCTAACTAAATATGCATTTGCACTTCTTTCTGATCCATCTGTTTTTTCTAATATGCTGTTCTGTTCTAAATCCTGCGTCTTTGTTATCTACTGCTGAGGATGGTAAAGAGCAAAACTGTGCGTGTGACTAATTATCTGCTTTCTCCTAGGAAGGACTTGAAGAATACTCCTATGCACAACACCAAATTAAATCTATTTATAGATGGTGCCTGTAAAAGAGATCAAAACGAAGATTTGATAGAAAAAATAATGGTTTGTTTTAACAAAAAAAAATAGTCTATTTTGTTGTTAAAAAAGTCATTGATTATTAGTAGTTAAGTGGAGTGCACATCAATAGGGTACAGGTACAATTCAAAAGAAAATTTGGCAGATCAAGCTGCTAAAGGCCTTCATGTAAAAATTACATGTGATTTTATTACAAGAATCTAACAGTGTCAGTTTTTCAAGCTGAAGCATCATAGAGAAAAGTTCAGAAGTGGCTCAAGGATGGATGCAGCAAATCCGTCAATGGCTTATGGCGACATCCAGATGGTCAACTGGTGGCACCTGCTTCCTTGCTACCTTACCTGATAAGGGCATATTGCTTACCAATTGATACTTCAATATGTTAATAACTGTGCAAAGTATAATACTAGCAAACATGTAAACATTAAGGCTGCATGCTTACCACCACCTTGGGGACCTTTTGTTACTATATAGCTGAATTTTGTCCTTTGCCCAAGTGACTAAAGTACATAATTTACAATCTGTTTTAGTAGTGATTTGTACGTTTTCTGCATTGGTAAAAGTTTACCCATGTCAAAGCAGATTCTGTAAATTTGATGCACCTTGTACTGTCAATAGGGACTGGAAATTCATTTTAATTCCCTGACCAGAGCTATGCATTTTTATCCAAGTTGAGTCTTCACTGTCCCAACCATCTGCAATTATTTGGATTAGTAGAGAAGGTTAATAGGACACCCCCCCCCCCCAACTTTATATATAAAAAAAAAAAAAAGAGAGAGAGAGAGAAAATTAAAGATTTGTGGTAAAACAATCCTTAAATGGCCAGAGATAAAAGTACATTAAATACTACAAAAAAAAAAGGTTTACTATCATAATTTAGAATCCACCTCAGTCGAACGCACTATGTTCGAACACAGAAAGTCAAACACAGCAATGTCGAACTTCAAAAGCAAGCCTAGGAACGGGTTTCAACATGGGTCGAGATAGGGGCGAGGTTTGTAGTTCGGCAATATCAGTGAACACCTATCTCGACCCATGTTAAAACCCGTTCCTAGGCTTGCTTTTGAAGTTCGACATTGCCGTGTTCGACTTTCTGTGTTCGAACATAGTGCGGTCGATGGAGTTGGATTCGAAATTATGATAGTAAACCAAAAAAAACTTGAATTTCTATGAGATGTTAATGGACAGACCCATGGCCCTTTGAGCTGCTCCCCTGTGTCAAATAAAAACATTAATTCTAAAGGATAATGTAAAACACCTATACATTTCATGCAGCAGTGCCACAAAACTGTAAGAAAAGTTCTTCCTCAACCTCCTGACCACCACTGTCACCAACTGCAGCTGGGTGACTGGGTTTATGTAAAAACCTTCCAGAAAAAGAACAGTTTGATCCTGAGGTGAAAAGGTCCTTTCCAGGTAATCCTCACCACCCTGACTGCGGTCCACTGCACAAAATTACCAACCTGAATTCACTCATCCCACTGTAAAAAGACCTGTTGTGTAGGGACCCCAGACTAATCATTGTTGCCAGCGAAAGAAGATTGAAGTGTTACGAACGAATCATCTGCCTCAGTGAAAAATTAAGAAAAAAATCAACTCAAACAGCACTTCATGATGAATCCTGAGACAACAGGAACTTTTACTTTGTTTTTGTTGCGGTTTCCTTTTAACCTGGTCGAGAGAAAATTGTTTCTTGTTAGTTCTTCGACAATATGATGTGGACTTAAATGTGACAAACTGTTGGGTGTGTTCACATATACCTCATCATTCCAGAAAGTACAGGTGTGTACACTTACCATAAATGTAGATGTTCGAGTGTATTCACTGTTGCAGTCATCACACTTTGGTTATCTGCCTGCAGGTAGCCCTCAGTCGGCCCAAATACCAGAGACTCAGTATTTCTGTGTTGGTTGCCGTCATTCCAGGACTGACGTCAGGTCGTCAAGGGTATAAAAACAGGCAGCCGACGCCATTACATCAGTTTTTCTTGCCCCAAATGTCAGGAGTCCCCAAATAGGGAGCTAAGCTATGGTGGGGGAAAACACCACCAGTAAAAAGTAAATACCAATACCCCTAAAAGGGGAGAGTAAAAAGGCATAGAGAGAGAAACCAGGGGGTTGGAGGGAAGGAAACCAGGACTGCAACAGTGAATACACTCGAACATCTACATTTATGGTAAGTGTACACAACTGCACTATGTTCTTCGTGTTTCACTGTTACCGTCATCACATTTGGGTTGATTTCCAAAGCTGAAGAAGAGGGTGGAGGTAGTCAAGAAGAGTTAGGGCTGGCTAGTATGCCTTACAAGACTGCAGTTGCAAAACCTGTCCTGGATTTGGGAAAGATAGCCAGGTGGTAATGCTTGGTGAAGGTGTGTACAGAACTCCAGGTAGCAGCTTCTAGAATGTCCCTGGTAGGGACTCCCCTGAGGAATGCTGCACAGGTAGATGTTGCCCTAGTGGAATGTGTTCTGACCCCCTGAGGGTTTGGGTTTCCCATGGTGCTTGTAGTAGAAATGGATGCAGTGTGCTATCCATATGGAAATGGTTTGTTTTGAAATGGCCTTGTCCTCTGCCCCTGTTGCAAAGATGAGACTAGTAACTGGTCAGACTTTCTGAAGGGCTTAGTCCTATCAAGGTAGATTCTGAGCTGTCTGTGCACGTCCAAGGAGTGCAGGATCCTTTCCCCTTTATTCTGAGGATTAGGGAAGAAAGTTGGAAAATGGATGGATTGATTTAGAGCCACACTGTATACCACTTTAGGCATAAAGGAAAAGTTAGTCATGTGAGAAACCCTGTCAGCATGGAAAAGAATGAAGGGTTCCACTGACAAAAGTGCTTGAAGCTCAGACACTCTTCTGGCTGAAGTGATGGCCAGCAGCAATGCTGTTTTCCAAGAAAGGAATTTTAACTCTGTTGACACTGCAGGTTCAAAGGGGGGAAGCATGAGCTTTTCCAGTACAAAGTTAAGGTCCCAAGCAAGGTTGGGTGTTCTCCTTGGTGGCCTTAAGTTGTTTGCCCCTTTCAGTAACTGTTTGATAAGGGGGTGTGGAAGAGGGGTGTCTCAGTGTTGTAATGAGCCAAAAATGGCTGAGGCATGTATCTTAATGGAGGAAAAAGACAGGCCTTTGTGGAATAGATCTGCTAAGTAATCCAGGATTGGAGGCAGGGAGGGCAGAGTAGTGTCCTTTCCCTTAGATTGGATCCAAGAGCAGTACCTTTTCCACTTATCACAGTATTTTCTTGTACTGGGTCTTCTGGCTTCAAGACTGATGTCCAGCATTTGTTTGCTTAGGGTTGCTGGGGGGGGGGGGATTCATGGAATAAGCCAGGCTGCAACATTTAGAGTTTTCAGTTGCGGATGCAAAATCTTTCTCTCCTGCAGAGCAGGGTTGAGTTCATAGGTTCATACTAGGCTATCTGCCCTGGGGCAATTATAAGCCTAGCCCGATTCTGTATGGCTTACGCCACCCCTTGATTTGAGTATACTGTGCCCTTTTTAAGGTTTAGTTTACTGTGCCTCTGTCTAATAGTGACACGGGAGTAATCCCTGGGACAAACCTACGATCCCCCATCCACTTATCGAGATTCTTCTTGAAGAGATTCAGTGAGGTGCTCTGCCTCACATGAACTGGAATTCTATTCCAGAGCGAAGGGAGCCTCTGGGTTATGAACCTGTCCCTCCAGCAAGTTCTATTTATTTCTGTGCTGAGGTTCAAGTCCCTCGAGCGTGTGGCTCTAAGGGATTTAGATTTACTGAGGTGGAGCATGTCCATTAATTCTGGATTTGACATAGCTTTGTATGTCAGGCATAGATCGCCTCGAAGTAGGCGGTATGCAACTGAGTAGAGCTGGAGTTTTTTAACCGAGCAGCATATGGCATCTGTTTGAGACCCTTGATCCTCTTGGTGAGATACTTTTGGGGTCTTTCTAATTGCTGCAGGTGTCGGGTAAGGTACATCCCAAAAGGGGCATTGTATTCTATGATGGGCCTGATGAGGGATGAATAAAGGGGCACGATTACCTCTCTTGATCTAGATGTGAAACCCTTCGTGATGAGGTGGGCTATGTAGAAGGTCTCTAACCACTTTGGCAATGTGGTTTTCAAAGGAGAGATTGCTATCAACTTGGGTCCCCAGGTCCCTAATAACTTTCTCTGTACTTAATGGGTTTCCACCTATGTGGTAATTTGTGGGCACAATGTTTTTGCCAAAGGGTAAGACTATACATTTTTTGGCATTTAGCTTTAAACCATGGTGCTGGCACCAGTTATCTGTCTCTGTGAGACCTTTTTGAAGGATGTTTGTGTCAGCTGGAGAGTTGATTATGGCGCCCAGTTTGCAGTCGTCTACGAACTTGGTGAGCCATAGTCCTCCCACGTTTGCCTGTACCTCGGAAAAGTATATACCGAACAAGAGTGGTCCCAGGACAGAACCCTGTGGGACACCACTTGTGACCGGTTTCGAGTCTGACATGGCTCCAGCAACTCTCACTCTGTGGGTTCTGTCTTTGAGCCAGTTTGCGACCCATCTTGTGACATAAGGGTTTATATTTAAGCTGGATAGCTTATCTATGATGCCAGTGGGGTATTGTGTCAAATGCCTTTGCAAGGTCCAGATAGGCTGTGTGGACTACCTTCCCTTCATCTATGGCTTTGGTGACTGTTTCAAAGAAGTCAACCAGGTTCAAAAGGCAGGATCTGCCCTTGACAAAGCCGAACTGGGTAGGATCTAGTGTCTGCAGGTCCCCAATGTCTTTGTTTATGAGCTCCATGATGATCCTCTCCATAGCCTTGCAGACTAAGCTAGTCAGGCTTATGGGGCGATAGTTTCCAGGGTCCGTAGAGGCTCCACCTTTGTGGAGTGGGACCACTGTTGCTGTACGCCATTCTGTGGGCAAATATCCTGTAGTGAGGCTGAGATTGTATAGCAGTTTTATTTGAGGGATTAGTTCCTCTTGTAGTTCATGTAGGACGCAACCTGGGACGCCATCTGGTCCCATGGAAGCAGTGTTTTTTGCTTTGGAGAGGGCAGCCTTCACCTGAGCATCTGAGATGTTTGGGAGGCAGCCCTCTGCCGGGATAGATACTTGCTCTTTTGGGGGGGGGGGGGGGGAGTTTGCACTGAACCTGCCAGGATATTGGCGATGTCTGTGGGTTCAGTGTATTTTTTGTCATTTAGAATCAACTCAGAACAAGTCTGGGAGTTGCATCCCAGGTTTCTAACATAACTGAAAAAAGCGTTATGATTGTCTTTGGTGTCCTGTGCAATTTTTCTATAGAAGCTGGCCTTGGAGGATTTTATGAGGGATCGTAATTTTTTGCTAGTACTGATCAGAGATGCCTTCCCTATTAGGGATTTTTCTCTATCATGTAGTAGCTTCCTCCTTCTGTTGTACAGTTTATTTATGGCAGGGGTCCACCAGACTGGACACCTGCCTTTGGATGATTGGGTCTTGGTTTTGTTTGGGATAGCATGATCCATGCATTCCTGGAGATGTCCGTAGAATGCATTTATATAGGATTCTGCAGTTTGGGCTGTAGTTTCCACTGGCCCTGGGGCCTTGAAGGATTCCACTTGGTTTTGAGAAGTGAGAAGTTCGCTTTGAGAAGTTTTTCACTGTGGTTTTCTGGGCTGGGCTGGGGTCGGGATGTGGACATCCAGTGAAATTAATTTATGGTCTGATCTTACCAATGAGGGATATACTTCTGGTGTGGAGCATAGAGTCCCCATGTTGGTAATGATCAGGTCTAGTATGTTGTCCCCTGTTGTGGGAGTGGTGACTAGTTGTTCCATAGCATTTGAGTTTATAATTTCCAGGAATCTTTGGGCTAAGGTGCTGGGGCTTGAGTAGTGCTCCCAGTCAATGTTTGGGTAGTTGAAGTCGCCCAATATAATGGTGTTCGGAGAGATCTTCATGTTCTCCAATGTTTTCAGGAAAGCCGAATGGGATTCCTGACTTTGAGAGGGTGGTCTGTAGGATGCTATAAACTGAAAAGCAGTCTTGCCCACTGTTAGCTGCACATGGATGGTCTCCGATACTTCGTGCAATGCCACTAACCTGGAGGTGTGGATATCCTTGATAAATATGGAAACTCCCCCTCCTTTTGTGGTTCGGTCCGGGTTTTGGGGCCGAAAAGCATGATACGAGGTATAGCCTTGGTAGTGCTGGGGTGCTCTCTGGAGCCATGAACCAGGTTTCTGTCACTGCACAGATATCGATGTTCTCCATACTGAGGAGAGCTTCGAGTGCGTGCATCTTGAGGTTAAGACTTCTGGTGTTTAGCAGCATTACCCTTAGTTTCTTGTTGCTTGTGCTGTCTATGGGGGTGGGTCTGACTTTTGAGCCTTGCCTAAAAAAGGCACTATGAGGGTGGCAAGAGCCTTTGCTAATATCCGAAAGCCCAGTGGTGACAGGTGCAAGCCGTCCCTAGCGAAGCAACGTGGCTTGTCGAGCATGTCATCCCAGGCTGACAGACACTGGATCCCCTTTGAATGACACCAAAATTTTAGCCAATTGTTAAAATCGATCATTTTGTCTTTGTACTATGGCATCATTCTAGGTGAGGGTAAGATGCTGCTCAAGGTCAGGGTCATACCAGCCTGGGCTACATGATCAGAGAGCTCCTCTATGTCTCTTTTCATGTAGTCCAGGGAGGTACGTCTCAGGTCATTCACACCAGCATCTACAATGACTGAGTCATATTTGTATTTGCTTTGGAGTGACCTGAGTGCTTGCGTTATGTGTCGGATCCTAGCACCCAACAGGCAGCTCACCGTGACCTTCTCTTTATTCAGCCTGGTGAGCGGGACGTCAGTGTGTCTGACAATAGAGTCACCTATAACAAGAGTATCAGGTGTGTTATTCAGCCTTAAGGGCTGTGGCTGCTTGGCACACTGACTTTGTGGGTTATGTGTTGTGTGTGTTTTGTTTTGAGGTAGCGTTTGCTTGGATGTCTGCTTTGGAGGTCTCTGTTGCTTAGGTAGATTTTATTTAGAGCCTCCGAGTATGTTTTTGTGTATTTATGTGTTTGGTTCGCTGATGTGGTGGGACTATGTGATACTGGAATTGTGTTGTGTGAGGTTACCTTCTCCTCCTGACTGGTTACACCAGTTTTGAGATGAGAGAGCTCAGCCTCCAGTTTGGCTAAATAGTTGCATCTCTCACATATATTTGAACCTGTTTGGAGGAGGAGAGGGTTGTCCGTGTACATGAGACAGTTGTAACATTGCCTCAAAATTCCCAGATTCACCAGCTGGACTGGAGAGGAAACCATTGACTGACCTTTGGACATGCTAGAGTAACAGGGAAACTGAATTTAAGACGGACCAATAGAGGACAGGGTAATCGTAGAGAGTATAAAAGAGTAAGTAGTGCTTATGGTTTAATAGTGCTAACTTGTAGGATTACTTAATTGGACCAGTGAAGGGCCTTAGAATGAGAATATGGTGTTTAAATTGAGAGATAGAGCAGTTCTAAGGGAAAAAGTGAAGAGCAGACTTTGTGGAGCTAGGAATAGTTTAAACCCAATTAGGCGGCGCTGCCCGTTGTTGCGCTATGCTCAAAAACGCGCAAAACCGCAAAAGAGGGTTTTAAGAGAGGAAGATGAAGGAGTTTTGGAATTGACCCAAAATGGCCAATAAAACTACAGTTTCAAGTCAGTAACCACTCCCACAGGGGCAGGCAGGCTGCTCAATGTTGTTCACTGCCACTGATCAACAGAGAGACTTTCCTTTAGCCCAAGCAAAAAATGGCCTCACAGAAACTTACAAACAGTTCAAGAACAGCAAGCCTGTAACTTAACTTTTTTAAATCTCAGAAAAGTGGGGAAAAAGCAAGATTTTTTTTGTTTTTTCAGAGATAGCAGAGGTTAACAAGTATCAACAAGTTATAACAGTGCAGTAAATGACCCCACACAAGAGTGCTAGGCCAAAGACAGATAAAATGCAAGTTTTGAGAAACAAACAATTTTAAAAATAAGTGCAAACAGAAAATTCAGTAAACAGCTCTAGGTTGTGCTCTAAATACAGTTACTAATGCAGAAATCAAATTTAACAAGCCAGAAAATGCTCAAAATAGGCGGCTATGTAGAAAAACTTAGCAAATAAACAGAGGAAAAATACTTAAAAGTCTCAAAAGTGGCTCCTTTCTTCTCTCAGCATTTTCTCCTCTTGGTGGGTGCTTCACCAACAGCCAACAAGCCTGAAAAGACGCCAATACCACGAGGCAACCAGGTTTTAAGACAGGAAGATGAAGGAGTTTTGGAATTGACCCAAAATGGCCAATAAAACTACAGTTTCAAGTCAGTGACCACTCCCACAGGGGCAGGCAGGCTGCTCAACATTTTTCACTGCCACTGATCAACAGAGAGACTTTCCTTTAGCCCAAGCAAAAAATGGCCTCACAGAAACTTACAAACAGTTCAAGAACAGCAAGCCTGTAACTGAACTTTTTTAAATCTCAGAAAAGTGGGAAAAAAGTTCTGGTGTAGGTGCCAGGGTGGCACCGGTGAAAGGCTGCGCAGGAGTTGGTACCAGTGCTGACGTGGCCAGTCCAGGGCAATCAGAATTGTCTTTGGTCTGTCCTCTGTCTTATCTTGAGTAATACTCTTGACAGAGAAGGGGCAGAGAGGGAAAAGCATAGATCTAGAGATTTACCCACTGAAAGGATAGGGCATCCACTTTCCAGGCCCTGTTGTGAGGGTTCCTGGTGCAGAATTTGCTGAGCTGGTGGTTGTAGGGGGAGGCAAAGAGATCCACCTCTAGGGTCCCCCATTTCTGAATCAGAAAGTTGAAGGTGGTGGGTGCCAATTGCCACTCGTGTGGGTCTAGGAGATTTCTGCTTAAGTAGTCTGCCAGTAAGTTTTGATTGCCTGGCAGGAATTGAGTTTGCAGATGGACTTGCATGTCAAAGGCAGTGTTCCACAGGGCCATGGCTAACCTGCAGAGTGGGTTCCACCAAGCTTGTTGATGTACCACATAACTGTGGTGTTGTCTGTTTTTATTAGAAGTTGTCCTGGAAAGAGTAGGGACCTAAAAGCTGCCAGAGTGTACTGCACTGCTAGCATCTCTTTTTGGTTGATGTGCAGATGAATTTGACTTGGGCTCCAGTGGCCCTGAATGCATTTGCCATCCAAGTGTGCTCCCCAGGCATAGTCTGATGCATCTGTGGCTAGGATCTGGATGACGTGGGGTTGAGTAAAGGGCAGTCCCTTGTTGTGGCTGCATGCTTCTGCCCACCACAGGAACTCTGTCCTTAGACAGGGTACGATAGGAATGACCGTTTCCAGGTCCTGAGAAAGTTGGCACCAAAGACTTTTTAAGTACCACTGAAGTTTCCCCATATGCAGTCTTGCATATGGAATTAGCAGTATACATGAGGCCATGAACCCTAGGGCCTGCAGTATTTTTCTTATGGATAAGCTGGGTTCTGATGGCCATTTATTTGAAGTAGGCTGTCAGATAGATTTGTTTTTCTGAAGTGAGGAATGCCATCTGGGATGTTGTGTCCAAGCTTGCTCCCAGGAATACAATATTTTGACTGGGTACCAGTTTTGATTTCTTTTCGTTTATAGTGTACCCCAAGGAAGTGAAAAGGTTTTTCACAAATGTCAGGTGCTGCAATAGCAATTCCTGACTGTCCGCCTGAATCAGGCAGTCGTCCAAGTACTGGTAAATTTGGATATTTCTCTGCCTGTGGTATGCGATGACTGGAGCCAGGCATTTTGTGAATACTCTGGGCGCAGTGGATAAGCCAAAGGGAAGTGCAGAGAACTGATAATGCACAGATCCAACCCTGTAATGCAGAAACTTCCTACATGACTCCCTTATGGGGATGTGCAGATAGGCTTCTTTTAAGACAAGGGTGACTAACCAGGCATCCTTGGCTAGCATAGGAAGAAGCTGTTGCAGGGTAAGCATTTTGAATTTTGGTACCACTAGGAAGGTGTTGAGAACTGAAAGATCCAGGATTGAGCACCAAGAGCCCTCTTTTCTGGGTACCAGGAAGAGTCTGGAGTAGAATCCTTGACCTCTCTGTTCTACTGGAACCGGCTGAATAGCTCTGATATTGAGCAGGGAAAGAACTTGGCTTTGAGCCTCTGTCCACTGGTTTGGAGGAAGGTCTGGGAACCCTCTTGGGGTTGGCAGTGAGTGGAAATAAAATTTTTACCCCTGGGATACAATGTTGAGGACCCATCGGTCTTGTGGGATGGACATCCAGTTTTTTGCATGAAGGGCAAGTTTTCCTCCTAGGGGCACAAGCAATTGGGTAGGGCTGGGGAGTGTAGTAAAGAAGTCATTGTAAGTTTTTTCCATAAGGAGGTGGCTTACCACTCCCTGTTTTAGGGGTGGGGGCACTCCATTGCTTAGATCTCCGCATACCCTGAGACTTTAGTCTGGGTGGTCTGTTTCCCCTGGGTCTGATTTGAGAAGGCCTGGAGGGGGCTGGAAAGGACCAGTGTTTGGAAGAGCAATGCCTACTGAATCTAGGGGGTTGCACGTGTAAGAATTTTTTAACAGTCTGCATAGACTTAGCTTTTTCTTCCATCTTTTTAAGAACCTGTTCTGCGTTGGTGCCAAACAAACTGTCCTTGTTCAAAGTAGTGTCTAGTAACTTTGATTTGACATGGTCTGGCAAGGTCTGCTCCTTGGGCCAAGCATGTCTTCTCAGTACAGAGCCAGTGACTGCTGCCCGGCAAGATGCTTCTAGGGCGTCAAAGCCACTGCAAAGTATGCTTGTTGAGTTGGATTGCAGAGTGCATAAGCTCCTGCAATTCTTTATTTTCTGCACACTCTGTAAAGGTTGCCATTTTTTGTTTAACAATTTCCATAATATGTTGCTGGTACTTCAGCATGTGAAACTGATAATTCAATGCCCTAACAGCAAGAGTTGCAGAGGTATATACCTTCTTACCCCATCTATCCAAAGCTCTGGAATCCCTGTCCAAAGGGGTGGGATTCTTGGCTGTAGCTGCCTTGATACTTTTAGGCCTCTGGGAAATGATCGCTGGGTCAGCAGTAGGATTCTTGAAAAGAAATTTATGAGTGTCAGATACTCTGTAGTACCTGTTTGGTTTCCTAGGGGCAGGAGCCATAAGACAGGATTCCATAAAAACATCAACAACATCCAGGACAGGGGATATTGCTAAAGACCTGCCCTGAGGCAAATCTAGGAATTCTCAGAGTCTCTTTTTGGACGGAGGATAGTCTTGGTATTCCCAGTGGAAATGCTCTCTTAAAGTATACAAGGTTTCACCAAAAGAAAAATCCTCTGGAGGAGAGGCAGAGGGAATGGATTTCTCTGCATCTGAATCCTCACAAGCAGATAAGGGCATGCCTTCATAATCAGAAACCTCAGAGTCATCGGAATCCTGGTCTGTAGAAGCTGCTGGGCACTGTTCTCTTTTCCTCTTAGCAGGGGAAGGCTGACTTCCCCTAATCAGCGTAATAAGGTCGTCTGCCATTCTAAGTATTTGTCGTTGTGGCAAGGGAGCAGGTGCAGGTGCTTTGGTTGTCGGTTTTCTAGGCATAGCGCATACTCTTGGCCTAAGAAACTCTGTAGTTTTAGATAAAAAAGAAGTCGAACATCGGTTGAGCGAAGAACTGCCTCAAAAGCCGGTGACTGCACAGCAGCTCTAGACACATCCAAGGTAGAGACATCCGCAGGTTCCATAGTGGAAGAAGAGTCTTGCGGCATACCGGACTCCGAATGGGTCTCGGTAGAAGCCTGTGAATCCACAGAAGCAGGCATCAGGGGCTGCAAAAGCGCCTCACCGAGTACCGGCGAACTGGCGACTAGCTTAACGGAAGCGTCGTCAGCAGCTTTGGACCTATGCGGTCTGTCTCTGTCTTTATCCTTGTGTTTTTTCAGAAGATCCATAGTTGGATGGCTTACTGAAGCCATTTCACAATACAGATATAGAGTGTGAAAGAATTTAGCGACAAAGAGATCCCGATGACAAATGGTTCAGGAGTTGACAAAGGCAGAAAACCGACAGCGACGTACGTCGTGGTCTGGGCCGAAACAGGTGACGCAATAAGAATGAAAATCTCTGTGAGGTATTTGCTTTCCACAAGCAAGACAATTGTTAACTTTTTCTGACATCGGGTAGAGCAAGAGAAAAGGATCCCCAACGGGATACTTATCTTTAGAAGACATCAGGATTATTCAATTCATGAATGAAATTCAGGTAGCGGCCAACTGGCACTTGCAAACTGCTTCTGCTTCTGGCTCCTCGGCAAGAAAGACTGATGTAATGGCATTGGCTGCCTGTTTTTATACCCCTGACGACCTGATGTTAGTCCTGGAGCGACAGCAACCGACGCAGAAATACTAAGTCTGTGGTATGTGGGCTGACTGAGGGCTACCTGCAGGCAGATAACCCAAGTGTGATGACTGCAACAGTGAAACACTAAGAACATCAGAAATTCCCATTATTCCAATTCCTGCATCACTGGTAACATTTGAGAAAGATCTTTGTGATACTAAACTAACCTGGCGTAATGTGACTAACTTTTTTTCTCAAAGGTTGCGTCTCTTCAGCTTGCCACCACAAATTGTGGAGACACATTATGTCAAAAATGGGACTGTGCCAGTGGGAATCAGCAAATGCAATGACACTAAATATAAAAGTGTGTTGAACTTTTTACAGTTAAAAAGCTATGACTGAGGGCAAGGTTGGGGATATCTCATGTTAAAAGCGAATTCAGTTGAAGTCCTGCATATGGAATCCAGTTCATAATGTTTGGAAAAGGTGCGCAAACAGACCACACTAAGAAACACATTAATAATGACAAAAATAATTTTTACCATCAACCCCAGACTAAACACTCAAGAAACACCAAGAATTTCTGGAACACTATCAACCAAATACTCCACCCTGGAAATGCTTCAACATCCAACCCCTGCCCCAACACCACACCCTTTGAAACTGCATTCATCTTCAATTGTTACTTCACTGACACTATAAGCAAACTTATGCAAACCTCTAACCAACCCCACCGCTCACCACCCACAAATCCCCAGCGGGAACATTCCCCCTTCTCTCTAAATCCCATTCCCACAAGCTACATTGAAAAACTCCTCAAACTCAAACCATGCTCCCCATCAGCTGACAACCTGCCTGCACTATTCCTAAAAACTGCTGCTACATCAACAGCATTTCCAGTTTCCATCCTAATTAATCGCTCTATCTCAGAATCAACTGTTCCTACCCTATGGAAAAAATTCTATGCTATACCCATAAACAAAGGTGGTAATTCCACAAAGCTTTCTAATTTTTGACCAGTTGCCATACTTTTTCCCCTCTCCAAAATCCTCTAACACTGTGTACACAAACAAATCTTGGCCCACCTCATTCAAGGTTACCTGATCAACCTCACCCAACATGGCATCCGCCCACATCACAGCACCTCCACTGCTCTCATCTCCATCTCCAATACCTTTTCCATAGTGAGAGACAACAATAAAAGTACAGTTGTGTACCTACCATAAATGTAGATGTTCGAGTGTATTCACTGTTGCAGTCATTACACTTGGGTTATCCTGCTGGCAGGCTACCCGCAGTCGGCCCGAGTTCCAAAGTCTAGGTCCGGCGCCGGTTGCTGTCACCTCTTCCCTAACGTCAGTGCGACAGGGGTATAAAAGATGCAACCAACGCCATTTTTTTCAGTTTTTCTTGCCCCAGATGTCAGGTGCCCCCAGATAGGAAGGCTGAAAAGAATAAATTATGCCAAAAAGCATGCCTGTAGTAATATAAACATTTCCTTCATCTACAAGCAAATACACCATATAAGTTGTATAGAGTTGAGAAGTACAGAGAAGTCCCAGCAGTGAAAAAGGGGGATGGTGGGTGGGTAACCTGGACTGCAACAGTGAATACACTCGAACATCTACATTTATGGTAGGTACACAACTGTACTATTTCAACCACAAACCAAAAAGCAATGTTATTTTAACCACAAGAAGGACCAGTGAAAGACAGCTCTACTTTCCACCCAGATTAATTTATTGATAAAACCTTATAGTCTCACCTCTAGCGCCTCGGCTGTTGCCTTTACAGAGTAAAAAAACTTTATCCATTAATACATCCACATTATATACTCTCAACATTTCCAACAAATCAATTAAGCAATTAAATAAAACTTATTCATAATTACTAATAAAACAATCAACATATAAAACCCTGCCAATTACACTCCTTGTTGAGCCCCCTGGGCTGCAAAGTTTCATATTTCATAATCAAAATAGCTTATTTTTTCTTTAAAATGTGTTTTAACAAATTCTCATCACCATACTGATTTTCTATTTGTTCTAAAATTGTGACTTTCATTTCTTAATGGATAAAGTTTTTTTACTCTGTAAAGGCAACAGCCGAGGCGCTAGTGACGAGACTATAAGGTTTTATCAATAAATTCATCTGGATGGAAAGTAGAGCTGTCTTTCACTGGTCCTTCTTGTGGTTAAAATAACACAACTGTACTATGTTCATCGTGTTTCACTGTTGCAGTCATTACACTTGAGTCGAATCCCAAAGCTGAGGTTGGGCGGCTGGGTCTCAATTGGATTTGGAGAGGCTACCAGGCCCTGCAGAATTACAGTGGCAAAGCCTGCTCTGGATTTAGAGTAGAGAGGTAAGTGGTAATGCTTGGTGAAAGTGTGCACTGAACTCCAGGTTGCAGCTTCTAAAATGTCTTTGGTTGGTACTCCTCTGAGAAAGGCTGCTGAAAAGGCTGCTGCTCTGGTAGAATGTGGCCTAATGCCCTTAGGCACTGATTTGCCATGTTGTGCATAACAGAAGCGAATGCAGTGTCCTATCCATTTTGAAATTGTCTGCTTTGTGATAGGCTTTCCTTGTGATCCTGCAGCATAGGCTACAAACAGTTGCTCAGTTTTTCTGAAAGCTTTTGTTTTGTCCAAGTAGAATCGTAGCTGTCTGTGTATATCCAAAGCATGCAGAAGTCTCTCCCCTTTATTCTGGGGGTTTGGGTAGAAAGTAGGTAAATGAATGGTTTGGTTCAGAGCCACATTGGAAACCACCTTTGGCATGAAAGTTAGGTTTGTCCTAAGAGAAACCCTGTCCTGGTGAAAAATGATGAAAGGTTCCACAGCCATTAGTGCCTGTAACTCTGAGACTCTTCTTGCTGAAGTTATTGCTAGGAGCAAAGCAGTTTTCCATAATAAGAATTTTATATCAGCTGTGCTGGCTGGTTCAAAAGGAGGCAGTGTGAGCTTTTCTAAAACAAAATTGAGATCCCAAGTTGGTATTGGCGCTCTCCTTGGGGGTATGTTTTTTGCCCCTCTGAGGTACTGTCTTAGCAGAGGATGCGAAAAAATAGGAGGTTCCGTATTGTAATGAGCTGAAATGGCAGAGGCACGGATCTTAATTGATGAGAAGGATAGGCCTTTGTTCAGCATCTCAGTTAGGTATTGTAAAATCTGAGGTATATTTGGAACAAGTGGTTCGAGCCCTTGTGCCTGGTTCCAAGCACAAAATCTCTTCCATTTTTCTGCATAAGATTTCCTAGTGCTGGGCCTCCTGGCTTCTAAAATGACATCCATAACAGCTTTAGAGAGAGGCACAGTCTGAGTGGCTACATTATCTGCCATGCTGCCAGATTTAAGGTTCTGAGTTGACTGTGCAGAATCTGAATGTTTTGCTGAGTCAGAAGATGAGAAATGTGAGGTAAAGGCCAGGCTGGGCCTTGAGACAAGCTCTTTAGGATTGGGTACCAGTGCTGGCGTGGCCAGTCTGGGGCAATCAGGATAATTTTTGGCCTCTCTTGTCTGACTTTTAGGAGCACCTTGGTAAGAAGAGCCTGTGGAGGAAAGGTATAAGCTGTCAGGGTTTTCCAGCTGAATGATAGAGCATCCACTTTCCATGCTTGAGAGTGATAAGTTCTTGTGCAGAATTTCTGTAGTTGGCAATTGTGAGGGGAGGCAAAAAGATCTATGTCTGGGTGTCCCCATTTCCTTGTTATCATGCTGAACACCTGTGGATTTAGTTTCTATTCGGTAGGATCCATGAGATTTCTGCTTAGTTCGTCTGCCAGCGTATTTTTTGTTCCTGGCAGGAATTGTGCCTGCAGATGTACTTGATAGGTCAGTGCTGTGTTCCACAAAGTCATGGCTTGCCTGCATAGGGGGTAGGAATGCGTGCCCCCTTGCTTGTTTATGTACCACATAACTGCGGTATTGTCCGTCTTTATTAGTAGTTGTCCTGGATGTAGTAGGTCCCTGAAAGCTGTCAGGGCATTCTGTACAGCTAGCATCTCTTTTTGATTGATGTGAAGATGCATTTGTTCCTTGGGCCACATGCCCTGAATACATTTTCCTGCCATATGTGCCTCCCAGGCATAATCTGATGCATCCGCTGTTAATGTCTGCCTGGCTGTGGGTAAGATGAAAGGCTGTCCCTTGTTGTGGTGACAGGCCTGGGACCACCATCAAAACTCCTGTTGTAGGCAGGGAATTAAAGTTATGATTGTTTCCAGGCTGTGGCAATGTTGAGTCCAAACACTTTTTAGATACCACTGTAGTTTCCTCATATGCAAGTTTGCATATGGAATTAGTAGAATGCAGGACGCCATGAAGCCCAGGGCCTGCAGAATTTTTCTTGCAGGGAGCTGGGTCTTTGTTGCCATCATTTGAAAGTAATAAGTCAGTTGCCTTTGTTTGTCTGGCGTGAGATAAGCCATCTGGGCAGTTGTATTTAAGCTTGCACCCAGGAATATTATCTCTTGAGAGGGCACTAGTTTTGATTTCTTTTTGTTTACTGTGTACCCCAGGCAAATTAGTAATCTTTTTACAAATGCCAGATGCTTTAGAAGAATGTCCTTGCTCTCTGCTTGAATAAGGCAGTCGTCCAAGTAGGGATGTATCTGAATTCCTTTTTGTCTGCAAAATGCAATTACTGGTGCCAGGCATTTTGTGAAGACCCTGGACGCAGTAAATAAGCCAAAGGGCAGTGCAGAGAATTAGTAATGCATTGAGCCAGCTATGAATCGGAGGTATCTTCTGCACGACTGTCTGATTGGGACATACAGGTATGCCTCCTTGAGGTCCAAAGTAACTAGCCAAGCCTTCTTGCCCAGCATGGGCAGAAGTTGCTGTAGTGTTAACATTTTGAATTTTGGAACATCCAGGGAAGTATTTAGGATTGACAAGTCCAGTATTGGTTTCCAGACTTTGTCCTTTCTGGGTACTAGGAAAAGTCTTGAGTAAAATCCTTGTCCCTGTTCTTGCTGTGGTACTCTTTGAATAGAGTACCACAGAGCAGCAATTTGTTTTTGTGCCTCTGCCCATTGGTTTTGTGGCAGGTCCGGCATACCTTTTGATTTTGGAAGGGTGTGAAAGTGGAACTTGTAACCCTGAGAAACAATATTCAGTACCCATTTGCCCTGGGTGATTTTGTGCCAATTTTTTGAGAAAAGTGCTATCTTTCCCTCTAGGGGTGCTGCCAAAAGGCAAGTGCTTGGCATCTGTAGAGGGAAGTCATTGGGACTGTTTCCTATAAGGTTGTGACTTGTCTTCTCCTCCTTTGGTGGCTGAAGCACCCCATTGTTTAGGTCTGTAAGAGCCTTGAGGCTGACATCTGCCTCTTGGACATCTGTATCTGCCTCTTTGTGGCCTGTCTGACACTGGAAAGAACCAATTTTTTGAAGGCCAGTTTCTGCTAAACCTAGGTGGTTGAACCTGTAAGAAATCCTTTACTGTCTGCATTGATTTTGCTTTATCCTCCATTTTCTTTAACACCTCTTCTGCCTTAACACCCAACAAAGTATCATGCTATAGCGGAGCATCCAATAATTTTACTTTAACATGTTCAGGTAAACTTTGTTCTTTCAACCAAGCATGCCTTTGTATGACAGAGCTTGTAACTGTGGCTCTACAAGAAGCCTCTAATGAATCAAAATCACATTGTAAAGTATGCTTTCCCACTTGTTCAGCTGCATACAATAAATCCTGCATTTCCTTACTGTCAGGACTTTCTGAGTTTGTAACCATTTTCTGTTTTAACAAGGACATGAGGTACTGTTGATATTTAAGCATGTGAAACTGGCAATTTAAAGCCCTTACAGCTAAAGTAGCAGAAGTGTAAACTTTTCCCCCCCATCTATCCAGAGCTTTGGAATCCCTATCCGAGGGGACAGGATTTTTAGCAGTGGAAGCATTAACCCCTTTAGGATCTTGAGAAATTGTTTCTGGGTCTGCAGCAGGGTTTTTGTAAAGAAATTTATGAGAGTCAGGGACCCTGTAGTACCTGTCTGGCTTGACTGGTGCAGGGGGTAAATAATCAGGAGACAGGCTGGATTCAGAGAAAACAATATCAAGCACAGGGGGAATAGCCAGGGGCCTGTGTTGAGGCAATAAAAGAAAGTCCCAATGGAAATGCTCCCTCATGGTGTGCAGGGTTTCCTCAAAAGAATAATCCTCAGGCGGAGAGGCTGAAGGTATAGACTGTTCTGCATCAGAGTCCTCATAGGGAGGGAGAGAATATCCCTGATCAGAAGAGGAATCAGAGGAAATAGAAACCTGGTCAGAGGAATCATAGTCAGTGTCTTGCCTAGGCCTTTTGTCCGGAGGGGGATGGGAACTCCTTATTAAAGTAATTAGGTCTTCGGCCATTTTAAGCATTTGTTTCTTTGGCATGGATGACTGTTCAGGAGAATGCTGTACTTGTTTCCTTGTCTTTAATGGTGTTTTTGACTTTGCCTTGGCTGCTGTAGTGGACTTAATAGTAAGCTGTGAAGGTCTGAAAACACCCTCAGAAGCCGATGCCTGCTCAGCGGCTCCGGACCCATCTGAGGGAATAGTTTCCGCAGGCCCAATACCTTGAGTTTTCACAGGCCTCGGTGCCTCCACGTGGCTGTCGGATACGGCCTGTGGCTCTGAGGTAGCGGGTGTTAGGGGCTGCGAAACTGCCTGAGAACCGGTGAACCGGCGACTGGCCTAGAAGAGGCTTCGTCGTCCGTTTTGCACCTCGGATGCCTGTCCTTTTCTTTGTCTTGGCGTTTTTTTTATAAATTCCGGTCGTCGGTTGTTCCGACGGCATAATGTAGTTAAACCTTCGGCCAAAATAATGTAAAGCAAAATCAAACCGACGTTTAATAGTGCGTTTGTTGAATCTAGCACAAAAAAACTAGTAACGTCGTGGTCAGGGCCTAGGCAAGGAATACAGTAAGAGTGAAAGTCCTTATGAGGTATTTGCTTCCCACAAGAAATACAATTATTAACTTTTACTGACATTGGTCTGGAGCAAGAAAAAGTTTCCCCAACAGGGTACTTAGCTTTATTGAAGACTTCAGTTCTGAAACTCCGACCGGCACTTGCGAACTGCTTTTGCTTCGGGCACCGCGCGGCAAGAAAGACTGAAGAAAATGGCATCGGTTGCATCTTTTATACCCCTGTCGCACTGACGTCAGGGAAGAGGCGACAGCAACCGATGCTGGACCTAGACTTTGGAACTCGGGCCGACTGCGGGTAGCCTGCCAGCAAGATAACCCAAGTGTAATGACTGCAACAGTGAAACACGATGAACATCTCATCTCCTGCCGATTCTTAGATCTGTCCAAAGCCTCTGACACAGTCTCCCACCCTATCCTCCTATCTAAACTTTCGCAACTCAACCTTTCCTCTGCAACTATATCCTGGTTTAACAGCTACCTTTCTAAACGGTAGCAATTTGTCAAATGTTTCTCTGCTCTCTCCCCCTTTCTACCCATCAAAAACTGGAGTATCACAAGGTTCCATTCTTGGACCTCTCCTTTTTAACATCTTCACCAACAAACTCCATAAATCCTGTCCCCAGTCATCCCTCATACAGTACACTGACGACTCCACATTTATATCCATAGCAGACAACCCAAGTGAACTGTTCACCCTCACACAAACATCATTTAATCTCACTAAAACCTGGCTTACAAAAAAACAATTCATACTTAACCCCCCAAAAAAAACAAAATTCCTACTCTTCCTCCCAAAACCTCTTTACTACCTTAAATCCTTACATAACATCTCTTCACTTAACACCACCATAATCTCCCCCTGAAAACCATACAAAACTACTCAGAGTAATCTTAGATGATCAACTGAAATTTAACCTACACTTTCATTACTATATTAAGAAAATCCATCAAAAGCTCGGCCTCCTTTACAGAAACAAAAGATACCTCATCTATGACTCTAGAACAACACTAGCCAATGCTTACCTCCTTCCCAACCTCTTCTACAGTACACAAATCATTACTAACCTTCAGTCTTCTCTACTCTTGAAACTCGAAGCTACCTATAACAAAGTTGCTAAATTTGCTGCTAATTTGCCATCCAAATCTCACCACTGTCAGGCCCTTAGGTCACGCAACTGGCCAGAGTTCCCAAACCACTTCAAATTTACAAACTACTCATCATCCACTCCATCATCAATAAATCCTCATCCTGCAGGCATTTCTTCACTTGTCTCACTTTATAACCCTTCCCATTCGCTTAGGAGCTCTAATCAATGTCAATTGCAAATCTAAAAGCCAAAAAAATCTGCAGGACAGAGTCTATAGAGTTACTCACCCACCATCCTTTGGAATAAGCTTCCCTTGGCCCTAAGAAGCACATCCAAAACATACAACTTTTAAGAAATCCCTCAAACATTACCTAAACCACACTTGGATATGTCCCAGTGACTTACCTCCCCAAATCGAGTCCTAACCCTCTCTATTACCCCTCTCACTTATTGCTACTTCTTCTCAAATGCCCATTTCCTTTCTTCTACTCCACATCACCCTCTCCAACCTAACCACTTTTTACTATAACACTATTCCTTTTCCTTCCTCTTACTCCACGACATCTTTTTCCAACCTACCCACTTTCCATAACAACAACCTCCTGACTCCTAACTGCCATCATCACTTATCAATCCAGGACTTCTGTTGTACTACCTATGAACCTAACATCTTTTATATATTCTACCTCTACTGTACAGTCTCGGTACCCACTCCTACTAACAACCCCACACAGAATACCACTACTAACTGGCTGATCCGTCCACAGTCTACTATCCCACAAGTATGTGTTACTTTTATGACTACCTGTTTTAACTAAAATTGTATGCAAGTCTCTTGTGCCTCCATTTTTGTAAATACATTTGTAGACAATCTCATTGTATTTTACATATACTGAAACATGAAATCTTATAAATTTCTACTTTGGAGCTTTTCTCCCAGGGCCTCCACTGAAAAGGGGCTTCAACCCAGTCAGACTACCCGATCAACAAATATCAAATAAATAAAAAATAAAATGTTGCTGATGCACCTATTTCATCCATAGATGTAATTCTGAAAAATACAATTTTGGCTGAAACAGACCTTGTGGAATGGGCTTTTGGTTTTGCAGATAATTTCTTACTGAAAGAATGAACAGTCATCTGGATAATGCCTGCCTAGAAATTTTCTAGCCCATTCTGCTAGAAACGAGGATACAAACAATTGAACAAGGATTTGAATCTATGAAGGTAAGACTCAAGTTGTCTGTGAACAACCAGAGTATGCGGCAGATATTCTTCTTCATTTGAATGGTTAGTGGAAAAGACTGATAGGTGTACTGGCGATTCAGATTAGCTTCTGATGCTACTTTGGAAATAAAGGATGGGCCAGTTCTCATGGTGATTCTATTGCTGTGAAAAATTTGGTGAAATAGAGGACAAGGCAATGCAGTTCTAAAATCTGTCTGGCTGAGGTAACAGCAACCAAGCACATGGATTTCCATTATAAAAATTGTAGGTCTGTAGAAGAGGCTGGCTCAAATGGAGATCTTGTTAAGACCTCTAATACAAAATGTAGGTCTTGTGGGGAAGCAGGATCTTTCATTGGTGGGCAAAGATGAAACAAACCTCTAAGGAAGGCTTTACAATGTCTGCATACAGCTAAGGAATGGTTTTGGTGTCCAAGATGAAAAGCTGAGATGGATGCCAACTGAACTTTAATGGTACAGTAACCTGATCCTGCCTCGTAAACGGATGAAAGGAAATGTAATACAACTGAGATGGAAGCAAAAATGGGGTCTAGTCCCTGACCCATGGCCCAGACAGAAAAAAAAGTTTCCATTTACTTTTGCAGAGCTTTCAGGCAGATTGCTTCTGAGAAGGTGAAAGAGTACAATTTTGAGGTATTTAGTCATTATGGGAACTGGATACACCATGCAGATAGACTGGGGCTGTAATGGTTCTGGTAAGACTGTCCACACAGGTGAGATAAAAGGTACGGGTTTGGGTCTAGAAGCCATGGAGTCTTCTTCAAGTGAGGCCTAAGCAGGGGAAACTAGGTATCTCTGGGTCATAGGGGGGTAAGGAGAATTCTATCTTATTAACGAGCCAATGCTTTCTGAAGGACCTTGGAAATGAGGAGCATGGAGAAAAGGCTTAAAGAAGTCTGCGGGAGGGGGACAATGGCAACTAGAATATCCAGTGGTGACTGCTCCTCTGGGGGAATCAAGGCAAAGTAGCTTCTGCACTTGGTGATGTAAACAAATCACAGCATGGCTGGCCCCAGTGAGTAAATATCTGCTAAGCTACCATTGGATTAAGGGACCACCCGTCAGGCATCAGTACAGAGATACTGAGCCTCTCTGCTAGCCAGTTATCTTTCCCTGTGATGTATTTTGCAATTAGAAAGCAACCAGAATCTAAAGTGCATTGTCAAGCTCTCATGGCCTCTCTGCAAAGAGAATACGATACGGTCCAGCATTGCTTGCTGATGTACCATATTACAGACAATGTTTGACTGGACAATTATCACACTGGAAGAGAGATTTTTGACTTCCTACATCACTAGGAGAACCACCCTCATCTCCAGGATGTTGAAGTATAGATTGGCCTCTATCTGTGCCCACATTCCTTGGACCATCATCCCTTCAAAATGTACTCCATCTCAAAAAGAAGGTATCTGTGGCCACTGCTGCAGATAGGGATGAGATCAGAAAAGGTCACCACATGTGGATGGCTATTGCCAAATGCCACTTTAGATGTTCTCTGTAAGTTAATGCTATGCAAATTGGTGTTGATGAATGTTCTGACAAATGAGACCATTACATGGAGAACATCCACAAAAGGATTCTCAGTGGAAGCAAGCGTGTGTGGCCATGACAACTGCAGCAGCCATAAGGCTTAGCGCCATGAGAACCAAGGACTCTGGTGGAGATCATTTTGGTCCATAAGAAGTTACAAGGCTAACAGCCCTTACAAGCCTAGTAATATTTATCCCGAGTTCCTCCAATCATCGTGGTTAGGTGAGTGAAGTTCGCAGATATAAGGGTGTATGGTAGTCAATACCAACTTTATCTGTCTAAGAAGGACATGGGCACTACCCCAGGAGTGAATCTGCATTCACCCATCCACTGATCTAGATTGCGTTTGAAGAGGGTTGGGAAGGGGCACTGTTTCATGTGAATTGGAAGCTTGTTCCAGAGAAGTGGCAATCTCTGGGAGATGTATCTACCTCGCCAGCATGACCTGTACATGTCAGACACTAGGTTAAGAAGTATCTGAACTGTAGTATAAGTGCAGCAAACTCGGTCTATGGAAAGACAGATTATGCATGCTATTGTGTGCAAGATGAGAGCCAATAAATGTGATCTGCTGTGTGGGTTGCAAGTGCAATTTCTTTGTGATTTATGGAAATACTTTGATAGCCAGAGTTATAAAAAGTAATCTCTGGCTGTTGGAGTAAGGAACCGATATGTCAGACATGGAAATATTATGTATCCCTTTTAGTCGCTGACAGATTGTGATTAATGCCATCCACCTGGTAAACACCAGGGGAGGAGGGTACGAGTCCGAAGAGCAAGAAAAGCACAGGCACCTTTGGACTCATTTGCAGTCTTTATGTGGCTGTAGATATCCTTAAGATTTACAGAGCATGTCCAGTCATTTGTCTTCAGACAAGGCAAAAATAACTGATGCTGTGTCGATTCCGAAGGTGGCTGCTGAGGCCTAGGATTGGCCTGAGGTCCTTGGTTTTTCTTTGGTAATAAAAAGAATCTGGAGGAAATTCCTAACATTATCTGTTCTAGTGTGGGCCCTCCTGAATGGTTCTTCTTTGTAGTTAAACAGTGACCTCTCTTTTGTCCAACTTCAACTGGTACGGTGAAATATCTGATACCTGCAGGAATTACTGGGCAGGTTTTTGGAAAAAGCTATGGTACAGCCTCTTGAAATTATATTTCACACCCAAATGTCCGTGTGATGACCATCCACACAGCTGGATGGATAGACAACCCCCCCCCCCCCGCTCCACTGCCTCCAGAAGTGGAAAGATATTGGCTCTATCTGCCAGAGAAAAGCCCCTGAAATCTGATTCAGTGGAGGTCTGAAGAGGAATCAAAGGGTTTGACACTAGGGTTTTCTAAACCAAAGAGAATTAGAACCCCTCTGACTTCTGTTATAGAAACCCTGAGGGTCCTCAAATGTGATCTCTTTCTGTTCACATCTAATCTATCCTTCACCACAGATCCAAAGAGTGTGGAACCATGAAAGAGGCATTGGTGAAGGATTCCTTGAAGCTGTCCACAAAGTCTTGTGAGCAAAGCAAAGCTTGGCATCTGAATGTGTTGCCCATACCAGCTGCTCTAGCTACACTATTGGCTGTGTTATGAAGTATGCACATGGAAAAGTTAGTAGTAGTCAATACTGTATTCATGGTTGTCTCCAATTGTTTTTTTTTGACTCTGGAAAGGGTGACCTGACTGAAGTATCAATGGCTTGTTCAGCCTGGTCCCTCTGGAAGTGATTCATACAAGACAAACAATTTAACACTCTTACAGTAAAAGAGCCCAAAACGTAAACATGCTTTGCCATCCTATCCATCAAGTCCTTGTTAGGAAGATGGACAGCAATTGCTACAACAATTTCACCAGAAGACCTCTGAACCAGTGCTGCCTATTTGTAGGTGGGTGTAGGACCATGACTGGTTTTGCAAGGTATTGCTTTAGTTGTGTTAGTTCCTGTCATGAACTTCTGGTGACTATATCAAAGGATGGCTTGCAGGAGAGACAAGTCATGAGAAAAATGGTGTAGAGTAGTAGAACCCAAAAAGAACTTCATCATCCATACACAAAGGGTCTGTTGGCCAAGATCCTCTCAATCATCAATTCAAGAATTTTGCCAAATGTGGGTATGGAAATGGAGCCTGTATCAGTGGAAACTGACAGCTGCCTGGGAGGGGAGGACCTCATCCTATCCACTGCCTTGCAGGTGGATCCAAAAGTCAGTCAGTATATAGGATCCCAGCTCTAGAGCAATCGCAGTCCTCAATGAAGAATAGGTGAACAGCAAGAACACTGAAGCAACGGACTAGGACAGCCTCAAGTTGGAGACCAGTGCAAACCACTTGAATATCTTAGACTATGACACCAAACATGCTGTCACTGAAAAGGATGCCAAAGACTCTGTGCCAAGAAGCTGGTCCTGAAATGTCAGAGTTTCCGATTGACTTCTTCCTAGACAAGCAGCATAGGGACACTACCCACTCTATCGCTAATAATCATTTTAGCACTGGCATCCAAGTCCTGTGAAACAGCACCAAGACAAACTGATGACCTAACTGATATGGCTTACAAGTGCAGAAAGTGTGGCAGCTTTTAGGGGCCTCAGCTGGGCAAGACACTGGATAAGGGGGCTGCAAAGGCACCTCACAATCATAAGTAACTATTGGAGTTGGGGGGCTACCAGACTCTGAAGATGCATCACTGGCCTCCTATATCAGCTTTCCCTTCAGGCACTTCTCCATAGATTTTTTTTTCCTACAGTTGTCTGAGGAGGAAACGATGAACACCATAATAGACCTAGACCATATACGGATTTTTTGGAAAGAGAAGTTTCAAGTAATTCTGCATTGCACTAAATGGTCTGCTGGTTGAAAAAGGCCTACTAGGGACAACTGAGCATGTTGTGCTCTGGGTTCAGGCATAGAAGTTATATGTTTGCAAAGTTTCTATGTGGTATTCATTCCCTACACCTAGTGCAACTGTTGCCTTTTGTCCATGATATCAACAATACAAGCCATGGAGCAAACTGTAATAAAAAGCTAAGAAAATTCTCCAGCAGGGTACGTATCTGCAAACTCTAGCTTTAGGCTGCCCTAATGGACAGAAGAAACAAACAGATAGCTCACAGTGCTCATCAAATTGCAACAATAAAGATCTGGAAATGGAGACAGCTAACATTCCTTTACAGAGCCAACACATTGGCATCAGTGGATGTATACTGGGCCTGGAGAAGGAGAGTGACAGCACTGGTATTCAGGCGGTCTAGTGAACTTCTGCCAGCAGGAATCCCAAGAGGCAGTATTGCAAGAGTGAATGGCAAAGGACATCATGCACTCCGGGTTCATATTACGTTATCAAAAGATAATGTATTCGAATGCTCAGAACTTCGAAATGGCCGTATATCGAAGCTTTTATTGTGGGGACACTCCCGGTAAATATATATTCCAACTCCGGGATCGCATTACAGTGACGAAAGGGCAAATAACCCAATGGTCACTGTACTGCGATCACACAATATGATCTTCGAAATGCATCTGTTTCGAAGTTCTGAGTGTTTGATTACATTATCTTTCGATAATGTAATAGGAACCCATGCACTCCACCAAAAAGCACAAAGACACTATCTTCAAAACTGAAAGCCAAAACACTTAGCTTTGTTGTTAGAATAACTTAACATTTAGACTGAAATATGGACACTGATGAAGCTGAGCACTACAATGTCATGTAGTCATGAATGGATAAGAGCTCTGCCTCACAGATCCAGTGCCCAAGGGTCAGTCTTTAATTCGCTGCATTGCATTCCATGAGTTTTCTTTATGTACCCTTGTTTCCTCCCACCTTCCTAAGAAATACCTATCAACTGGCTACTCTAAGTTGTGCATACATATTAGATTTAACCTTGCTTTTGTAGCCTGGGTCACGATTGAAAAGGGTCCCCAATGGCCAGTTTGCTCATTGAAGTAACAAGTGACTAAATTATCACTTTTTTAATCTATCATGGCCTTTAAATGCATTTAACATTCAATCTCACAAACCTCTCATTCTCCTCATCATTTCTCCACCTGTCACATGCCTTCCTGAATGCTTCAATAGATGGATGCTCTCTTATCATATCATTGTGGTTAGTCCATTCCGTGATTCTGTAACCCTCTGTGAGAAGATGTACTTTTATAGCTACAGCTCACTCCTACAATCTGCTGTGTGTGTTCATCCCCTGACTAGCATTCTTCTTATACAAGGTAAACCCTTCACATGTCACTTTACATGACCTTGTGTACCTGCATCATGCCATCATAGTTTCTAAATTCTAACAAAACAGCATCAGCTCCACTAGTTCTTGTCCACAAACTTTTCTGGTATCCTAGAATTCTGGTCTCTTTGTATGGCCACAGTACTCAGTTATAGCTAGGGTCGGACAGAACAGTCTCATTACATTTTTGCTAACGGAATATACTGCCCTGAGGAAACACCCAGCATTCTGACTACTGCTACCACAGGCCTTAAGGACTCCCTCCATGATTACGTCATCCTCCTTATTGTTGTTTTGCTTTGACCCTGACTCTTGTGCTAACAGGGTGAAGGATATGGATAAGAAATTCTGTTTTTCTAGGTTCTTTTATGTTAACGGTCCAGTACAAGAATGGTACGCCATTGACAATGTTTGCTACTTTATCCCCCATGTCGACTGCTGTATCTTATCTTATGGTACTGCTACATTTATTTAATCACAACCAAACATTCTGGGTATACATAGCCAAAGTGGCTGTAATTGGTGTGTGTTTGTATCTGTATAACACACTTGTAAATGTTGTTGCTGTATCTTGCTTTATGGCATAGTTTCACTCATCTGACCACGTATCAAACATGCAAGGTATGCAGAGTAAACAAAGTGGCTATAACTTGCATGCAAGTGTGCATGTGGACATGTGTGTGTTTGAGTCAAACAAGCTGAAGTACATTACTCTAACTTTTATTCACTTGCATATTTAAACACAGTGGGACTTCCGAGGTGTAGACAATATAGTGATGATAATGCATGGCAGTTTGTGCATATGAAGCTGACTGAGCCCAAATGTCAGTTAAAAAGTTGTTAATCTAGCTTGGAAGAGCTAGTGTATGCTTTGGGTAAAGATTTTTTTTTCTCCAACAAAGATTACTACATGTTATTGCTACAGCTTGTTTTAAGATACTACTCTACTCAATTATCTCCATGCTGCATGTGTGCAGCGTGCAAGTGTTTTATCTCAAACACTTTTGGTCCTTCTTGTGGGAGAAAGCATTTGTTACTGTTTACAACAGTTTAAAAGTATATTACTAATATGACTCTCTCTCTTTCCAGAACAATGCACTTACAATATGTACTATTATTGTTGTTATTAGTCAACAGCAAAGCTTTAAATGTTGGCCCCTGCAGACATTTCTTTGCTGCGTCTTGACTGGTGTCACAGCTCCATGCTATTATTATTGTTATTAGTCAACAGCAAAGCTTTAAATGTTGGCCCCTTCAGACATTTCTTTGCTGTGTCTTGACTGGTGTCACAGCTCCATGCTTTGCTGTGTCTTGCGCTGTGTCACAGCTCCACTCCAGTAGGCTGCTTACTGAGACCATAACATAGGAAACTGTGAATACCCTTGACTTTTTTGTAATTCAAACAGCTGCTTTCCCTTGCAACTACTACAGCCCCTAACTCTGCATGGACAACTTCAGGGTCACTGAACCTTGGAAAAATGAGCAAAACGTACTGGAAATTACAAATATTCACAGTTAGTAGATTCAGTAACAGGAAATAAGGTGTCAAACCTCTGTACACCTTTGTTGTTTTTGTCTCCAGTTATGAATATTAACAATATTGGTATACAAATAACCCTAACTTGGGAGTGGTACCACCACCATTAAGAAGCAAGCAAGCATTAGATAACGGACATGTTTTGGCATTTGAGGTCAGTTAAACCAACCCTGAAGGACATACAAGTATTTATAGAAAGTTATGAAAATTATGAATTATTTTTCATATTAATAATATATCACAAAGTATAACAATGTTATGTCAGAGGGGTGTTCTGTGTATGTAGTGACAGACAAAACATTACAGAAAAAGAAGTCATGCAAGACAAACCTACCAAAAGATATAACTGCTCATTTTACATTTAAGTTGATAATATTAACAATAGTCTAATACCGATACTAATATCTCACGGAAGGTAAATCTTGTATAAGGAAAAAAGTCAACCACTCCAAGCTGACATGAAATAGTAGGCAAGTACAGTAAAACAATCACTGTGAGATATACAAGAATGGACTTTTATAAAACTATCCAGAAAAAATATAAAATAATTTACCAGACTTACTTTAATAAGTCAAAAACGGAGTGTAGTATCATGTGTAGCAGACTAAACAAGTGGCTAATACTGGAAGAACATTAGGTTACACAAGGAAGAGATGTACACATTTAGGGTGGCAATGAATGCAGTGAGTGCTAGAAAAATGTTCACAACATTTAAGTAAGAGGAACACAGCCAAAAATTTAACTAGGTGTTTGAGGTACAAGGTATTAATATCGGCATTATTCCAATATTGACACTATTGTCTTGGGTAGGTAGGTCATGTATTACAGAACAATGCATCTTTTGCAGGATGACACAATTAAGTAGTCATCTACAGTAAGCATTACTACTGGATGTGCAGGGACTGAGTTGCTGACAAATGCTTGCTAAAGGTTATGAAAATATGACATTTTTACATATTTACAATATGTAAGTATAATGCAAGAAATGGAGGTCAGCACTGATATGTCAGAGGGCCTGAACAAGCACAAGTGTTAGAAGAAAAATAACACTGGACACACTCAAGTTGGACAAACAAATGCAGAAATACTTGTTTGATATACAATGTATTAATAGTGGGAATATTCTAATATTGAGATAATACCTCATCAATGGCAGATAGTGTGTGATGGACCAAGCTAGTATCTAAAAGTTGATACCATTTCCATGTATGACAATGAAATACTCAATATGAACTGTAAAGAGCTCCAGTTATTAGGCAGTGTTTTCAAAGAGTTATAAAAAACATTATATTTTCAATGTTTGCATTAACTATGCAAAACAAAGTACAATATAATCATATCTGGGTTGGCAAATGCAAGCTGTGTACATTTGTTAAAACTTGACATTAAAATATGTTGCATAATGTGATAATTTCCAGCAAAATATATAACACTGAGAAACTGAGACCTACAGCCAAACAAATGCTACCAATTTATGCACAGTACAGTGGCACACAATTCTGCCATTCATAGTTTCCATCTAACATGCATGATTCTGTAGAATAACACTGTTTTGAAATATTATGAAAATATATATAATCTGCATTGCTTGTGAAATATCACACAGCAGCAGTGTGTTACCCAGCTACCCACTCCTGCTGTACCTCAATGGAATGCAGCGTATCAGTCAAATGATTCACTCCTGATGTAATGGATCTATCTTGCAAGGTTACAAAAATATCACCCTTTGACCATAATACCAATACATTTTGTCAAGTAAAATACAACTTACTTTAATAAACTTGAAATATAAATTCAGTGTTACCAGACAGCCTTTTGATAAGAGGAACAGTGTGCAGCCCCATTGTCTAATGAACAACTTTCGTAAGTTGCACTTTTTTGTAACTTGCACTGTTTCAGACATATTTCAAAGCATATGCAGTATGATCTCAATGGAGGATTTGGGAGAAAGCCTCTCGGGAAGCAAGCATTTTCCTGACAAAGTACAACAATAGGAATCTATCATTAAATGCTCAACGTCTTTGTCCTTTTTTCCTCCCTATTTACTGTCCCTGCTATGAATAAACAATACAGCATTTAAAATATCTTAAATTGACTGTTTCTCTCCACTACAACAGTACCTTACTGTACTGTGGTGGTTTCACTTTCAAAAAACTTTGATCCCACCTTGGAAAAGCTTGCTGCAGTCTCCAATTAGCACTTTGATGGCCAGGGAAAGTTAGGTGTGAAGGCTGATGGGAGTAGAGTCCAAGTAGTACAATTCAGGCTTCACAAAAGAATACAGATTAACCATTCCAAAAGAAGCAGCAGTAAAAAGCACTCTGAAAGTCTGTTCTGTTGCATTTGCACTGTTTGTGTTTTATGTAGTCATTGAATGGCATGAAATGTTACTTAAAACTATCTGAAAAACAGCAGTGTATACATCTAAAACCAATGTAGTGACAGGATTTTAGGAAGAGGCCTGCATGATGTACTTTTTTACAGACAAACACTGAATTGTGGGATACCTAGAAGCAGACTAAACAATCAGAATTACTTCAAGATGCCACACTCCACGTGGTCATACTCAGAAATTACTTATAAAAATATTTTAAAACCTGTAAATAGTCCCAGAGTGGTGTTAAAATGTAGGAAACACCAAACCATGATGAAATAAACATGTTTTTGTGAGTTTGTGGGTGCGGTTCTCCTTAACAGACTTCAGGAAACAATAGGATTAATTAGCTTTTCTGTGGCTCAGAACTGAGTTAGATGCCTTACTATAAGAGAAAACCATAACAGTTAAAAGTAACAGAATCTAGCAACTATCACATAAAACATTTACAAAGCAACAGTAAAGTTTGCAACCAAAAAAAAGCTAAATGAGGAAATACTTTAAGGTGAAAGGAGGAGACTGCATAACTGTGAAAACTCAAACCACTGGAGAAAATTGAATTATCTGACCTGTACCATAGACCATAAATAGAAAAAAAATAGGTTCACTGGGTCAAGCTAAGCTGTTGGATCCAAGTGATCATTTGTACTGTAGCCAATAATCCTAATTTGTCCGTGTCTACTTTTTATCGAACACTTTTCATCAAAGCTCCTTTTCTCCGAAGTCTTTGATCATCAAAATGTATTTTGTTGAATTATTTTTGTTGGCCAACACCCAGAACGTAATAACCACAGTAGGAAGTACCGCCTAAACCCTGCTCACCATTAAACAATCAGTGTATATTTATACCAATAGCAGCATGAATATTCATAGTCTACTTCTAGTTTACTCTTCTGAACAGCGTGGTGCGATTTCAGAGTTGGTATATTTAATTCGTGGAGGGTGTGTGGGGGGTGAAGCCTCCCCACTTGGGAGGGGGTGCAGGGGGCACAGCCCCCTTGCAAAAGTGAAGATATTTTGTAAAAATATATTATATTAAAGTTTTTTTTAATGTTTTAAACCTAAACTTTATTGATCAAATGGTTCCGGGTTCTGCAGGTCTCAGTGACATTATATGGAATAAATTTTGATGGTAGAAAAAATAAAAACCAGCAAAACTAGTTGACTTAAAATTCCATTGAGAAGCTCAGTCACAATAATTTCCAAAAATCATGAAACCCAGTTAGTGTCCCAAAGGAGTCTGTGACAAAATAAAGGCTTGTTGCTTTGGAACACTACCTGGGTTTCATGATTTTTGGAAATTGTTGACTGAGCTCGTCAAAGAAGTTTTAAGTCTACTAGTTTTTCTGTTTATTTTGTCCTCAACACTTGTGTTGGTGAGGTTGGAACTAAGCAGATTCCTTTGTTTGTTCATTTTTTATTTATATATTTATTTTTTTGTATTTTGAAGGTAGTCAAGAAAAACAGTTTGACTAAATGTAGGTCGATAAATAGAGCATTCGACAAACAGGTGTTTCGCTCAAAAGGGTTTAACAAAAAGGCATTCGCTATAACGATACATTGATCAAGTGATATAGACCCGATTTGGCCCCTTTCCACAAGGGCTAGAGTGCAACACCAGAGGTGTGCTTATGATTGTTCATCCAGTTATTGAGGGTTCACTAAAAAAGGGTCATGAAGCAACTCTACTTAAATTCAGTGGAGAGTCCATGCCATAAAAGAGGTATTCTCGGATAAATAACTATCTTGCCAACAAGTCCGACTTATGATTCAGTGGAAGTTTAGGTCTCTCAAACAGGTGTTTAGGGTGGTGGTATTTTTGGAGATGTACAGGATGTTACAAAGGGACAAATGTTTCAAGACTCTGTAGGCAAAGCACACTCTCAATAGTCAGTGGGAAAGAGTGAGTGCACTTTAAAGACATCAGGATAACTCACGGAGGACAGGCCCATGACTGTTTTGGTGCTGTCTCTTGAGCTGGATCATACCCTAAATGCATACTAAAGGGAGCATTATACTCTATTACTGGTCTGTTAAAGGGCGAGTAGAGTGGGACAACGATTTACTTAGATCTACAAGATATGCCTCTGATGATTCATCTGGCTATATGAAAGGATTTCTTGTCAACAGTGATAACGTGGTATTCAAATGATAGTTCACTGTCAATGAATGTATCAAAGTCCCTAATGATACAGTCAATTTTCAGGGGAGTGACCTATCTGTAGGAGTGTCCAGGTTTGCCAAAGAACATAATGCATTTTCTGCCATTTAGTTTGACGCTGTGGTGTAAGCATCACTTGTATGAGTTAGTCCCTCCTGGAGAATACACAAGTCCTCTGGAGTATTTATGACAGGTCTAAGGTTGCAGTCACTATCAAAATTCAACAGTCACAGGCCTCTGGTTTCTGCTTTAATGTCAGACAGGAGCAGTACCAAGACCACTCCCTGGGAGGGACACTGCTGCTAACACCTCCTAATTGGGTACGTAACTGCAACACTAACAGAATGGGTTCTGTTGGTGAGCCGGTTCGCTATCCAGTGGGTAACACAGGAGTTTAAATGTAACTGGAGTAGGTCATCAATGATGCCGGCATGTGGAATAGTGTTGAAGGATTTAGTCAAGTCCAAGTTATGCTGTCTGAACTGATTTACCATCATCTTAATGACTTGTTCAAAATTGTCCTTCACGTTGAAGAGCAGAATCTGCCCTTAACAAACCCAAAGTGGTTTGAGTCCAGGTTCAGAAGACTGCCAAAGTTCTTATTTCTGAGGTACACAATAATGCACTCCACTGCCTTACAGAAAAGGCTAGTAAGGCTGATAGGCCTACAGTTGCCCTGGTCAGTCATGGGTCCCACTTTGTGAAATGGGATGACTACAGGAGCTCTCCACACTTCCGACATGAATTCTGTAGAGCGGCTGAGATTGAAAGGATATGAGTCAACCAGATAGCTCTTGCTAGTGACAAGAACACAACTTGAAACAATGTCAGGGACCACCGAGCTAGTGTTTCTAGCCTTTAGAAAAAGAACACTTAGGACTTGCTCATGGCATGTTAATATAGAAGGAATTTGGGACAGAAAGGGGTAAAGTCTGGGCTGACGTTGTCTGCTATATGTAGGCAATGTCCTCAGGAATGAGTATGCTCAGAGCATTGTGATCATTATTTCATAGGTTCCGTACATATCTGAAGAAAACTTGTTGCCTTTGTGGTAATCTTTCACCTTTCGCCAATGTAACTAGCTAATGCAAAGAATAAATGAGATCTGAAGGTCTTGTTTGTAAAACACTATGGATAAAGCATTAATTGTCAAGTAGCCTAACAAGTGTCAGGTGCCAAGCTGCCTAATGGCACCTGTCCTGGTGCTGCCAAAGATGGACCTCCTTGTGCCAGAACATCAGTTCCACAACAGTTTAACAATGCAGACATTAAGCAACCCGATGTCTTTATTATAAACACTATACATAAAAATGTAAACAGTACGAAAAAAGGGAAGCGTAAGGCAGAATTTCCACAACAAGTATGATAACAGTACTGAAACGCTAAATAAATACCACGCTGAATAGCCAAAGGCTTTTAGTCCATGGCAAAATTCTTTAGCTCCACACTCTGGTCAATAAATCCACATGTAAAGAATATATTCATCCAAAACTAATGGCACGAATATCTCTTTTATCCAGCAGTATTCACTTCACCAACTATATCCACCAAACAATGGATCGACCAAAGTGAATAGATAAATCACATAATTTTATTAAAAAACAAATAAACGGCAAGCGCTTTCACCGGTAGGCTTCATCAGGTCATTAACAATTGTACATTTTAAATTACTTTTATACCTTTAAGGTATTAACGTCATTTCCTTTAATTAACTAATAGCGCATTTGGTTGTTCACTTTAAAAAACATTCTACTAGATAATTTCACATGATTCACAATCACACAATATAAAATTGCATGATATAGAATACATTTCAAAATTACTTTTCAATTTACACTTCTAATATGCCCTACTAGATTCCTTGTCTTAGTGAAGCACTTTAAATACATCGTTTGTCATTTAGTGCTTATGTAAGGCATATGTGCAAAACAGCAATATAACTTTAAAAATATACCCATTGATCTTGTCACGTAAGGACATAGAATATTATATAATAGAAATACAACATTGATTGATGTAGTTATAATGTCTCGTATCTGACGTCCTGATATGATACACACCCCTGCTTATAACCTTCATATAACTGAGTGTATAAAGCAGGAATCATTACTATAACAATCCAAGTGCTGCACTACACTATCAAAAAATTATGACTACCTAACGAAAGTACTACCTACTACGAAATATAATAAAATATATATAAAATATATAATATATATAATAAAATATAATATATTAAAATATAATGTATTTGTATTTTAATAAAATTGTGATTTATCTATTCACTTTGGTCGATCCGCTGTTTGGTGTTATCATACTTGTTGTGGAAATTCTGCCTTACGCTTCCCTTTTTTCGTACTGTTTACATTACTGAGTTTACTTGGGAAAGCGTTTTAAACAGCCAACATTTTTTTCATTACTATACATAAAAATGTCACAAAATGTAGCTGCAATTTTAAAGGAAATTAACAGAAAGAGAAACCCCAAAACATAGTTGTATCTTTACAGGAAAAAAAAAAAAAGACTAGCAAATCATTCTGACACAAGCCAACATGCATTAAGAGGGCTATGAAAGGCAGCACTAATACATGCAATCATTTACAGTGGCTGCTTGCCAAATCAATAGTTAAATGGTGTGCTGCAAATATTTTACACTGCCATACATTGACAAATCTACCTCTTCTTCCTCCATTTCTTCAAGCATCTGTTCAGCTTTCTTTTTGCTTTCTTCTTCCTCAACAACAAAAGCAGGATCCACATCTTCATAGCTGCGAAATCGATCGCGCCCAAATTTTTGACGAAGTTTTGCCTCTTCACTTTCCTCTTCCCGGGGTCGTTTAGTTCCTCTGTCCGGCTGTCACAGAAAAAAAAAGCAAATAAAAGGGCAAAATCATGTTAATGATATTTTAAAACAGAAGCAGTATTACTAAATCATAACATTCACACTATTAAAAAAAAAAATCTCTGAACAAATGTCTTATACAAAAGCAAGAAGCTAGCTGTTGCACTCTGCTGCCTGAGCTGTGCCTCTAGCAGTTTTTTCATCTCATCAAACTTGATCTCATTATGAAATGTCAGACTCTACAAGCTAGAAGACAAGCATGCATTCTTAGCAGTTTACCTGATACCTGAGGAAGTGTAATGATACACTGGAATGCTTAGTCCAAAAACAATGCCAAATAAAAATTACGCAACATTGCCACATCCTAGCTAGTTTTGCACTTCTGGACTCGGATCCATTAACAACTGGATGCAAAAGTACAGCTGTTCTTTTGCATACCACTGATTCTGCTTCAAGAACTGGTTCGTGCAAGGACTATAATTATACAATGACTGGCTATTAATATTAAAAAACGAGAACGCTGACTGGCCAACCCAACCAGCGTGCCCTTTGTAAATTCCAGAATATACCAACGGGAAAAGGTCTGGTCGCCCAGACTTTTCCCCCTTATTATATCTCGCAATTTTTTTTTTTTCAGTTTTCTTTTCTTTTTTTTTTTTTTTAAACAAACAAAAAAGAAAAGAAAACAAAGACCTGAAACGAACAAGAGAGACGATGCAGATAAAAATAAAAGGATAATCAGGTAAGTTCTGCAAAACTATAGAAACTTACCTGATTATCCTTTTATTTTGTCTGTCCTGGCTCTCCCTCATGCATTAAAAGTCACCCGGTTTCTTTTTTATTTTTTTCAATAAAAAACAACTGAGATCTTCTTTTCTCTGTTGCTTCCTTTGCATAGCACTGATGTACTGCATAAGTGCGGGAACACAAGTCCCATACGCGTTTGCAGTACATCAGAAAAAGCCCCAGGATACTACAAAACCGCGGAAGGGTAGCACAGAGGCATTATACAAAGACATTATTTAAGAAAACTAAGTATTTTTTTCTCAAATAATGTAATTGTACAATAGCAATAATCGACTCCGTGGTTGTGGTATATTGAAACTTACCCACGGTTGGCTTTATTTAATCACGAGGGCGAAGCCCTCGTGATTAAACCACACCAACAGTGGGAAAATCTTCAATGTAGCACACCACGTCGTCTGTTATTGCTTAAAGACAAGATCATGCCGCTAGGACAAAATCTGAAAATGCCTTGCTTCTGCTCAAGCTGATTCTCCAGTCTCTCTTCTAAAGAAAGAGGTGAGTCTCAACCCAGACTAACTACCAAACCCTTCCCTCAACACCCATCTTCTCATGAGTATAATCTTGTGTCTTCTCTAATGATAATAAAGTTAATGTGACTATACAGCGGACTAATGTCCTGTACATATGTTGAATGATCTCTATTGATAATAAAGTTAATATGACTATACAGCGGACTAATGTCCTGTACATATTTTGAATGATCTCTATTGATAATAAAGTTAATGTGACTATACAGCGGACTAATGTCCTGTACATATTTTGATTGATTATCCATTGATAATAATGTTAATGTGACTATACAGCGGACTAATGTCCTGTACATATATTGAATGATTATCTATTGATAATAAAGTTAAGGTGACTATACAGCGGACTAATGTCCTGTACATATTTTGAATGATCTCTATTGATAATAAAGTTAATATGACTATACAGCGGACTAATGTCCTGTATATATTTTGAATGATCTCTATTGATAATAATGTTAATATGACTATACAGCGGACTAATGTCCTGTACATATTTTGAATGATCTCTATTGATAATAACGTTAATGTGACTATACAGCGGACTAATGTCCTGTACATATTTTGAATGATCTCTATTGATAATAAAGTTAATATGACTATACAGCGGACTAATGTCCTGTACATATTTTGAATGATCTCTATTGATAATAAAGTTAATATGACTATACAGCGGACTAATGTCCTGTATATATTTTGAATGATCTCTATTGATAATAATGTTAACATGACTATACAGCGGACTAATGTCCTGTACATATTTTGAATGATCTCTATTGATAATAACGTTAATGTGACTATACAGCGGACTAATGTCCTGTACATATTTTGAATGATCTCTATTGATAATAAAGTTAATGTGACTATACAGCGGACTAATGCCCTGTACATATGTTGAATGATCTCTAATGATAATAACGTTAATGTGACTATACAGCGGACTAATGTCCTGTACATATCTTGAATGATTATCCATAGCCATCTTACACTAGGACTTCTGGTGAGACTTTACATGAGTGTCCTTGTACATACTTCGTATGAACATCCATTGCTGTTCAATACCAGCATTTTTGTGTGACATTTGTGTGTGTGACTTTATAATTAATAAATAGTGTCTTTGACATATTTTATCAGGAATATCCAAAACTGTTTGCACTCAGATTTTTTCGTATTCAAATGCTAAATCCTATGAAATGTAATGTATGGCTAAGCTTTGTAATGTACCAATGCCTTTGTATATACCATTGTGTTTATAAACATTTTGATGTAAGTGGAGCTTTTCTCCCCAGCCTCCACTGCAAATGGACATATATCCAGTTGGACTAGCCCGGTCAACAAATGTAAAATAAAATAAAATAAATTGTACATGGCATACTCCATATACAAACATGTATAAATTAGGCCAAATGAATGTAGCATGCTTAACACATGGGTTGGCTACAGCTTTCAAGTAGGTTGAGTATGACATACCTTTGATGGGTATAAGGTGCTATATAGTTCAGAACATCTATCATTCTTCAACTTAAGGAAATGGTATGGCATGCTTAGGAACCTGCATGTTCAGTGAGGCACGGCTCTTGTAAACACTGTGGAGCCAAACTAGGCTCGGTGATGGGCTAAACTAGATGCTACCAGAGGAAGAAAATACACCTATAAGAACAAATAAAGGAAAAAGACCACAAGTCTTGTTTCAAATCCAGGAAAAAACAGAATATTCCAAAAACAATGTGGGTGTAAATACACAGTAAACAAACCCAAGTTTTTTATAAATGGATTCTTTTTCTTAGCATGTAGGGCTGTTATCACTTAACCACAATGGTGGTGCTTTCACTAAAAACTGGAAGCCTTAAAACATTCAGTTCAGCTACTACTGTTAAAATTTAAATGGTAAGAGCTGCAGTGAAAACACAAAAAAATCAGTATAATTCAAGCAAAAAAGTGAAAATGAAACTAAGTTTCAGAAGCTGTCAAAGATGCCTGTGACTCACACTACTGCCATTCCATTTCCACTGAAGTTTAAAAAATGTCATTATTCATATAAAGGGGGCTAGAAGTGGATTCTGGGGGAAATCCTCCAAGATCACTTCACAGCAGCAGGTATTTGAATACTTTTTGGATGTGTGGGACTTAAAATGATGCAGCTATGATTTTCTGAATTTTATTAGAACAGTCTATGAACAAGTATCATCAGAAGACTTTAAGAAATTGCAGTTTTAATGACAGAGATAATTAAAACTACGCATCCTTAAAGTCTTAAGCTAAACCTTCTTTATTTACAGACTGTTTAGTATGGTTTGGCATCACCCGGAACATCCTTAGCACCAACAAGCAAAAAGAATTAAAGAAACTGTAGCCATAGTCAACTTTCCAACTTCAAAAACGTGGGACAAATGGGCAAAATGTGGAACATTTTACTAACAACCAGTGAGGGAGCTCACAGCATGGCTAAAATGTTAGTTTAAACTTACTTTACCACATACCCAGCTCCATTAGAGACTCTCATAAGAAACACCTTAAAATGCAAAAGCCACAGATGCGCAAAGCCAGACCCCCCCCCCCATAAAAAGTACAATCAGCTACAGTTAAGCATCACGCAATTAAGCAATGCATGTAATAACAGGCTTGCATTATGGATACTATAATACCAACAAGCAAAAATATAAAACTACAGCCATAGTCAACCTTCTGCCTTCAAAACACACAACATGACACTATCTTGTATGAAGTTGAACAGATGGGTAAAACATAACATGACATGTTTGCCACCATCTAGGAAGGAATCTCACACCATGTTTAAACTGTGGACTTTATGCTTATAAAATATTATTTGATACCCACAGTTATCTCTTTGATTGCCAGGACAGTCACTTGGTTACAAAGTAAAAATTTCCTTTTCACTATTTATAAGACAAAAAAGTTATACAGCAGTTGTAATAAATTATATTTTACCAGACATCCATCTCTTCAAATATTAGAGAATTGAGAGTAAGCTGAAAAAGTCAAGGACCCTCATTTACACAAAATAATTATTTTCATATTCTTTCTTAGCATCTCTCGTTACACGTTCGCAGTGACAAACAACTTTAGCCTTTCTCTCCATTTTAATAATTACTTCATTCCACACTACAATGCTAATACTCTGACTTTTAACCACTGTGCATGTGTGCACTCACACAGATGCACGCATGCACAAACATCCATCAATTACAGACACTTGTATGACTGCACACCTTGGATATTTGCTTGACATCAAGTGAATGAAAAAAATCATAAATAACGACCTAGAAATGATCTGAGCTTATTGATGTCACAACCATATAATTCATCCCCCACCATCATCTCAACTTGTTAGCTCACTCTATTGGCGGCCAAAAAAAGCAAGTACTAGAATATAGGAATCAAAATCAAAACCAACTGTATTTGAAGTACTGAATACTGTAAAAAAGAAAAGAACTGGAAGTGTCATTTTTAGAAAAGAAAAGAAGAAAATTAGATAGAAATGAGTGGAATTTGTGGGAACAATTCATGCAGAATAATGTTTAGGCGAATAAATAAGGTTTAAAGAAAGGCAGGAACTGAGCAATTGATGTAATGTTGGAATGAATGACAGTTGTTACAAAGAAAGAGAACATATATGTAATGTATTACGTATGTAAATGAAAAAATAACAGCATGTTTTTTTATTTTATTTTCTATTAATAAGCGTGTGCCTATATCGAGTGATAATTTAACAAGTGTTTTAAAAAAATTCTTAGTCCGAGACTTTTAAACTAGAAACAAAATAAAGAACCACTTGTGATTTTCCAACTTTTTTAATCCTAGCACCATAGCACTTAGTGAAAAAAACTGCAGAACAGTTCCTCCAGGGACATTTTTTTTTTTTACTTCATAGGAGAAAAATACTTTAAAAGTCAGATTTTCTCATACTGACATCACTGAGGAAAAGAGTAAACTTTAATCTTGGTGGATCAGTGTAGTAAAAAAGTGCAGTGCATCCATAGACTTTAATGGGTGCACCACCATGTATGGGTGAAGGTGCCCCACTGAAGTACATGGACACACGTGACCCCAAGAGCAATATCCTGGCAGGAAATAATAAACTTATTTGGGACATGGTTTAATAAAAAGTTTACAAAGCTTTTTATTAAAAAATGGACTTAAAACAAAAGCGACAAGAAGAAAAATGCAGCTTGGTACCAGACTCATCAAATGCCATGATGCACTTACTAACATTGTAAAATCACAAAAAACATTTCTTATATACTTTGAAAGTCGATAGAATAACAAGCTATGCATTAACCAGACAGTGCTCTTGGGTTCTCCCTTTACCTGTTTTAAATGGCATACACAAAAAAGATAAGGCATGCATTTTCTGAACAATAAGAAAAGAGTCAGATCATGATTGAGACCATATGCAGAATAATGGACAGCCCACACACACACACACACACACACACACACTTTGACATAAGAATATTTCATCACATGACTGTCTCTCTCAAGTTGCCGTAAAACATTTGAAATCTGTCAATGCGCATACAATTTCTTTTCTTTTATAATGATCACAGAGATTTGGATTTAGTTTAAAGTTTTTATTAGAAATTTTACAACAAAAACATAGCCATTTGATATACAAAACAAAATACCCTCACACTGAAAACAGACAGCATGAGTAACAGTACACTTCTATCCCTTTGAGACTAAGAATGAAAATGCATCAGGCAATCCATTAAACTAAAACAGGCATGCATGGGTTTATAGTCAAACAGCATATAGTACTAATTAGGAACTATCTGAAGGGTGCAGGAATTCAAGGGACTAATATGTAATGAATTTGCAAACAGCTTTGGACAGCCTACAGGACACAAGTGTCTCTTTTCAGTGGCAGCCTAGAACAACTGTCCAGTGTCAGACTCAAACTAGACCAGGGGTCTGCAACTTGTGGCTCTTCCAACCCTATGCAGTGGCTCCCTGTAGCTTTGAAAAATAATGGCCACTCTAACACACACACACACACACACACACACACACACACAGTGATCGAGTGATAAACTTTAAATATTGCACTTATAAACTTGCTAGAATAACATGATTTCTGTTGCCATGCATTCCACACACACACACACACACACACACACAACTGAGCAATCCCATGGCAGCAGCAGCATCTCCTTAATGGTTTCCACATCTCTCAAAAGTCTTACCCCAAGAAATCTGGACAGAGCCACAAATAAAGGGGAACAAAGGAACAAATATAGGGATGGACTTTAAATATTGCTCTTATAAACTTAGAAACTTGCTAGAATGACGTGGTTTCCATTAACATGCATTTTCCACACACACACATACACACACACGCACACGCAGTTACCTCTCAACTGTGAAGATTTTCGCAGAAAGTCCCGACTTTTGCCTCATATTTCCGGTCCGTTTCCCATAAAATTATGTTTTTTTGGCAAATCATTGAGGGCTGAAGTCAGAAACAATGGAGAGACATTTGAGTTTCAGACTTCATTCCCTTCAGAAAATTCATGCTAATGCAAAATCTGTTATTCTATCAACTTTTTAAGTTTGTAAGAGCAATACTTAAGAAGTGTCCCTATTTCTGGGCCTTTGTGCCCCACCATTTATGTCTTTCTCCAGATTTCTTGTTCTAAGAGGTTGAGAGATATGACACACACAAAGAGCAATCAAGCAATCCCAACAAAGGAACAAAAATAGGACGGATTTTAAATATTGCTCTTACAAACTTAGTTCTTTTATATTTAGTATAACAACTATGTAAAACTTTATATCATCATTTTAGGGGTCTAATAAGTTTTGTTGCTCCTGATGAATTTTATTTGGTGGGAGAGGGTTCAAAATGGCTCTTTTGATAGTGAAGGTTGCAGACCCCTGAACTAGACCAACAAAGACTGAGTGAACCAAAAACTGCACTGCAAGAATCATATCAACAGCTCACAGTAAAAACTTATTTGTGCTAGCCAAACTATTGCGGCCTAACACAATACTTTTCACACCCTTGTGTCTGCAAAAAAACAAAATTACATTAAAATTCATTCATTGTTAATTTTAACATTAAACCTGTGGACTTCAAGCTGTGCAGTTTTATTCAAAGTGAAATATGCACACTGTCAACAAAACAAAACAAGGAAACCAAGGTTTGTAACCAAAGAACATGGCTGATATGATGAAGCCCCCATTTACCACAATTGATTCCTTCTTTTACTCCACTATGACTCAGACGCAGGATACACACACACACACACACACACACACACACACACACACACAAAACCATCACTTACAGCCTCTTGTACAACTGAGTATATCAAGATGTTTGGTTGTGATAAAATGGATGAATATATACATGAATAATTACAGAGAAGTCTATTTCTGCTCTTTACTCTGAGAACCATACAATGCATCCCATTGTACAGACCCTCGTGCCCTCCAAACCTCTTAGCTCAAGAAAGAGACAAAGACCCAACAATCAGAAACATATTTTAAAATGTTACTCTTATATACCTAGAAAAGGTGATAAAGGATAATGAGGGAAACACACTCACAAGCGAGGAGAGTGTGTTGAGGAGATGGAAAGAGTACTTTGAGGGGTTGATGAACGAAAAGAATGAGGGGGAGAGAAGGTTGGATGATGTAGGGATAGTGAATCAGGAAGTGCAATGGATTAGCAAGGAGGAAGTAAGGATAGCTACGAAGAGAATGAAGAATGGAAAGGCTGTTGGCCCAGATACCTGTGGAAGCATGGAGGTGTTTAGGTGAAATGGCAGTGGAGTTTTTAACCAGATTGTTTAATGAAATCTTATGAAGTGAGAGGAAGCCTAAGGAATGGAAAAAAAGTGTTTTGGTACCGATTTTTAAGAATAAGGGTGATGTGCAGAGCTGTAGTAACTACAGAGGGATGAAATTGATCAGTCACAGCATGAAGTTATGGGAAAAAGTAGTGGAAGCTAGGTTAAGAAGGGACATGATGATTAGTGAACAGCAGTATGGTTTCATGCCGGGAAAGAGCACTACAGATGCGATGTTTGCTCTGAGAGTGTTGAAGGAGAAGTTCAGAGAATGTCAGAAGGAGTTGCATTGTGTTCTTGTAGACTTAGAGAAAGCATATGACAGGGTGCCTAGAGAGGAGTTGTGGTACTGTATGAGGAAGTCAGGAGTGTCAGAGAAGTATGTAAGAGTGGTACAGGATATGTACGAGGGTAGTATGACAGCTGTGAGGTCTGTGGTGGGAGTGACGGATACGTTTAACGTGGAGGTGGGATTACATCAAGGATCAGCTCTGAGCCCTTTCTTATTTGCAGTGGTGATGGACAGGTTGACAGACGAGATCAGACAGGAGTCCCCATGAACGATGATGTTTGCAGATGACATTGTGATCAGTAGTCAGAGTAGGGAACAGGTGGAGGAGACCCTGGAGAGATGGAGATATGCTCGACAGAGAAGAGGAATGAAGGTCAGCAGGACTAACACAGAATATATGTGTGTGAATGGGAGGGAGGACAGAAGTATGGTGAGGATGCAAGGAGTAGAGGTGGCGAAGGTGGATGAGTTTAAATACTTGGGGTCAATAGTTCAGAGTAATGGTGAGTGTGGAAGATAGGTGAAGAAGAGAGCACAGGCAAGATGGAGTGGGTGGAGAAGAGTGTCAGGAGTGATTTGTGACAGACGAGTACCTGTAAGAGTGAAAGGGGAGGTCTGCAATAGGGTAGTGATACCAGCTATATTATATGGGTTGGAGACAGTGGCACTGACAAAAAGGCAGTTGTTTGAGCTGGATGTGGCAGAGTTAAAGATGTTAAGATTTGCACTGGGTGTGACGAGGGTGGAAAGGATTAGGAATAAGTATATTAGAGGGTCAGCCTAGGTTGGAAGGTTTGGAGACAAAGCCAGAGAGGCAAGATTACGTTGGTTTGGACATGTGCTGAGGAGGGATGCGGAGTATACTGGGAAAAAGATGCTAAGGATGAAGCTACCAGGTAACAGGAAAAGAGGAAGGCCTAAGATAAGGTTTATGGATGTGGTGAGAGAGGACATGCAGGTGGTTGGTGTGACAGAGCAAGATGCAGAGGACAGGAAGAAATGGAAACAGGTGATCTGCTGTGGCGACCCCTAACGGGAACAGCCGAAAAAAGATGATGATGACTCATATACCTAGAAAGCTGTATTAGCAAACATGTCCTAAAAGATAAAGTCAAACTCACAAGTATGACTTTATTTAAACCACAATAATTGAGCAAAAAAACACAAATTTTACAAGGAACAGACCAAAATAAGTCTCAACTTCCTTGCTCAACAATTATGTACAAAGACAAAAATAACTGTAGGAGGAGGTCCCAAAAAGGGGCGTTTTTTTTTTCAATTTATTAACCAGGTAAATTCACTGGAAAAATGTCCATTTTCAGAGATGACCCAGGAGTACTGTCTGAATGGCTTACTCACAGTCATACTGGAGGCAAATGGAGGTGAGTTCAAAGTCTACTTTTGACTACAGGAAGCAATTTAACAGTTAAGAGCCTTAAAGGAAAACACCACCTTAGAACTGAAAAGTATCTCTTTTCAGAGCCATTTTAATGCCTCAAAATCAGTCCAAGCACTTTTTTACAATTTTAATGCGTTTCCCTCAAAATGGCAGATGGGGCCTGCCTTGGTAATGGGAACTTGTTTTGTTGCTTTCATTCCTTCTTCCCAGAATACATTTCAAGTCCTCTTTATACTACTCATGCTATACATAAGTAGTTTTGTTTTCTCATGCCACGGAGATAGAATCGCAAAACTGTGAAGCACTGTCATCTAAACACACCTTCTGTAATGGAGCTACTTCTATAGTTCCCTGACTAAGCCTATTTATGTGTCTGTCAGAGCTTGCTCTATCCTATAAATAGCGGTTAGCTACTTCCAGCAAAAAAGTAGGTAAATAGCAGCCTTTTGTAATGGGAATTTTTTTTTGTAGTTCTAAAAGAATTGATAGACCTTCCCCCGCACTGCTGTGATGTGAAAACTCTCACTGCAGTAAATGATCCCTGCTGTACTTTCACAAGTGACAAGTAGTGAGATTACAAACTAACGTCTGTCTGCTACTTCCCAATGCGAATTATGTAGAATTAAAATGTGCTTTACTAGTTCCTTAATTATTTATGTCATGTTCACCCTCCTTTTTTCCCATTTCATATTTATTTATTTACACTTTGGTAACCAGGAAAGTGAACTAGTCCCAGGACCCTATTCAGACACAACTTGGACTTCATTGCCAAAGATAACAACAAGAATTAAATGCACTTAGCAATGCAAAGAAAAAAAATACTGGCAAAGATACTGACCAAGACTGCACGTACAACACATAATCAATGTGTGACTGAGACAGTGACCAAGTAAAACATTAAGCAACATTTGCTACAATGTCTACATTAATAATGCTGAACTCTAATGTTTAAATACAGAATTGTATGCACCCATACTGCATACGTACACACACACACACACACACATATATATATATATATATATATATTACATATATATATATATATATATATATATATATACATATACACACACACACGTATACAAAAACATACAAGTACGTGTGTGCGTTTGTGTGTATAATGGAGAACTAGATTATATGCATGTGTGTGCACTTCATGTCCTTTTCAACAAAAACAAAAATGCAGCATGTAGAAAACTACATGTGATGCAGTACTGTGTTTAAATGCGCATCTGACTGTGTGTGTGTGCGTGCACACGCATTTAAAAACAGTTAAGTACTTCTGATTTCCTTTTCTTAATGTTTTTAATGCAAAAGCACACAGTAAACATATGTTAAATAAATTCAGCTGTATATTATGGTTGCCATCAATGGTCACATTTCCTTTGTGGACTACAAAATGCTCAAGCGCATTAACAATGTAAGGACTGGCTCAAAGTCCATGAGAATCTCTTACCATGGATTTGCATGTACCAGATATGCACTGCCCCTCTGGAAGGATGCCACAAAAAAGCATAAAAGACCCTTTTATGAATAGTATCAGTGCACCTAGTTAACAGGATTGCCACTTCTCTGTTTCTGCAGTTCTGTCCGGTGTGTGTGTGTGTGTGTGTGTGTGTGGGGTTGCAAATCATGTGTTGATAAGTCACAAGAAAATATATTTTCTGACTTTTCTCTAAATGTCACAGAAATCTTTGATACTACATTTACATTATCTTAACATATAAACTATTATAAATAACCAACATGTAAAGCTTAGCATTTCACTACTGTGTTGTTGCTTATTGTCAGAAGAGCTGACAACTGCCTTTAAACCCCTGACTGTCCATATTGCTTTGTTTTGCTATGAAAGGGGAATGTTACGTTCTCCTCCTTTCTGCAATAAAAATAGTGGAAAACAGTTCCACAGATTTCTGTCTTTTTTATATCACTGCTGTGTCCCTGACATTAACAGGATCAACTGCCCATCTAAACCTTGACAGCAGTATCTGACAGAGTAAACTAGAGATTTAACTGTGTCTATGATATGTCATGCAGGTGGAGAAGAATTCCTCAGCAAAGTATGTGAGAATTTGAACTTTAAGTAGTTGGGTTAAAAAAAAAAAAAGTATAAGTAGGTTTCTGGTACCTACACAATGCTGGAACCTAACTGTAGGGAGAAAATAAACGTAATGATTAAGTTCAACTGTAGGACAGGGCAGAGTTTTCCTTTAAGTGCCTGACAACTCTAATTTACTTAAAAGGTTAAGAGAACAACAAAAGGTGTCGCATGGAAATGTATTTTCTGAACAATGAAAACTGTAAAACACTGACGACTGGTTTACTAAAACAAAAAAAGTCAGGGGAAGCCTGGAAAATGGTGTGGGAGACTAAAGGAAAACTCCACATTAGAACTAAAAAAAAAATCTATTTTTTTTCACTTTAGCTGTGTTTTCTGAACTATTTTAACACTTCAAAATCACTGACTGCTTCTTAAAAGAATTTTAATATGTTTTCTGCAAAATGACTGCCAATAGGTTTGATATAGCAATGTGATTTTATTTTTCTTCAAGCCTTTCTCTTTCCCATAATCCATTTTGAGTCTGCTTTATAAGTCGTGCCAGACATGAGGAAGTAGTGGTGCATTCCCATGCCACTGACCTATAATGGGATTTGTGTCAGTCACGGTTATCTTATATACTATCTGTAACAGGACTGCTTCTTTTACTTCTTGAATGGCCTCATTTGTGCGTCTCTCCAAGTTTGTTTTACAATATACTAAGGAATTATACAGCTTCAACCAAAACAGTAGCTAAATTGCAGGCCTCTGTTCAAAGTATCTTTTTGTAGTCCAAGATGAATTGACAGCCCCCTCTCCCCACACACAACTGGAACTGTCTGGGTATATCCTGGTATTTTATGACTCTGTGCTGATACTTTACAAGAATTACAAGAAAAAAATACTTTGCCTTTTCTCTAAATGTCAGACATCTATGATACTACAGTCAATTCATCTTAAAGTGTGCAGTAGTATAAACAGACATTTAAAGTTTAGCAGTTCAATACTGTGATGCTTATGTAAATTTGTCAAAAGAAGTGACAACTGCCTCTGAACCACTGATCTAATTGCTCTGTTTTGCTATGAAAGGCATGGCTACACTAAAAGCAGCTGTGAATCAGTTTAAGTTCTCTTCCTCTCTGCAATAGACAACGGAAAACAATTTCAAACCTCTCTGTCTTGTTAGCAGCCTCAGCTTCTGACATCAGCAGGACTAATTGTCCAGATCCATACATCTCAAACTCTTAGCTCAAGAAATCTGGACAAAGCCTAAAATAATAGGGGAACAAAGGCATAAAAATAGGGACAGATTTTAAATACTGCTCTCTTAAACTTAGAAAGTTGCTAGAATAACTGGTTTTGTGTTTGCACGTATTTTCTGAAATATATGAAGTCAAACTCCAATTTATATCACTATTTGGTGACTTCCATCCTCAGTGATTTACCTAAAAATCTCAATTTTTTGGTGAACACACCAAAATTATATGGAAAAAATCTTGACAGTTGAGAGGTATGCCGTATCAGAATGTCAGCAGTTCTCTACTACAAACTTCTCTGTGTCAGTGCTATGTTATTCAGGTGTAGACAAATTTCTCTCCAAACTATGTAAGAAGTTAAGCTTAACAAAAAAAAAAAAAAAAAAGTGGGTGGTCTTTCCCTTCCATTGATACCAAGTTAAGGAAAGTAATGTTTTATAAAGTACAAGCAGGTTTCAGATACCTACACAATTCTGGAATCATACTGGAGAGAAAAGCAACCTAAGAATGAATTAAACTGTAGGAGAAACTGGAGTTTTTCTTTAAGGTACCACTGTTAATGAGCTACCTCAAGGGTACAACATTTAATTCTTTCTGCCTTCAAATGTGTGACTGAGCAAGTCACTTGACCAAAAATTTGGGTCTATATTACGAACACGAAAAACAGTATCAGTGAATACGAAGACGTTGACATGTACTGCGCGAAGTATGGAAATCCCAAATGTGCAAAACCGCGAATTCCGAAATGTCGATTTGTTTTGGTTGGCCCATCTGCAGTATAGCTGCGTAAGGTAAGCGTGCAATAGATAGGACTTTAATGTTAGGATTTGGGTTAAGATAAGTGTATAGATAGGTAATGTATGTAAGGTTTAGTGTAGTGATAGAAGTAGGGTTATATTAAGTGTATGTATTTGTACTGTTTATTTTTTTGGGTGTATGTCTGTAGTGGAAGTGTGCAGCAGTTACGGACCTTAGGGTTAGGGAGAGGTTAAGGATAGTGCATAGATAGTTGTGTATGTGGGGTTTAGTGTAGTGTTGGAGGTAGGGTTTTGTTAAATGTATGTATGTGGATTATTTATTTTGTTTGGGTGTATGTGTGTAGGGGACGTGTGCAGTACTTATGGGCCTCAGGGTTAGGGAGGGGTTAAGGATAGTGCATAGTTAGTTGTGAATGTGGGGTTTAGCGTAGAGTTAGAGGTAGGGTTTTGGTACTTTACCTTAGGTTAGTAGAGTTTGGTTAGTGTGTGTGTGTGGTTTATTTATTTTCTTTGGGTAGGTAGTATGTGGCGGGTGGTGGGGTTGGTCAACAATGACAGTTCGATATTTTTTTTCATGGTTTAGTATGTTTGGGATTTTTGCGGTTCGCAGTATAGGTGTCGACGTTTAGATATTCGGGAATAGGGTTTTTCGCTTTGGTAATATAGACCCAAAAATATATATCTAACTGGGGCATTTTACATACATACACAAACGCTAGCTTACACTGAATTCTTCCCAACTGCGGCTGAAAGACATCTACTTCTTCCGACTGCTACTTAAAAATTTAGCAAAATTAATCTTGGAGCCTTTTCAAAAGGCATGATCTTCTCCTGTGACATAAGAACGCGCTTGTGAAAAAAAAAAAGTCAACCATGCTTGTGCACGCACAGTCAGATGAGAAACTTTTTAGTATTCCAGGGACTGCAGCAGTGGACGGGGGCACACACTTTCACAGGAGGTAGGTGCCACCATGCGTCACTCTAGGGCTGACCCTGCTCATTACTCATACACTAAGACCAACACATTACAGTATATATACACACACACAGAAAAGACCAACAAAATGTAAGATGCCACAAACGTATTTTCCGTTTTCAGAATTTAAAAGTATAGAACTACAAATGAATATAACGTCTTAATTCACTACATAGTGAAAACAAACAAAAGGTAACAAAGGCATTTAAGCCAAACAAAAATTATAAATTAAAAAAAAATGAAGCAAACAAAATGTTATGAAAGATTAAACAGCAGAAGTAATCAAAATCTTAAAAATTATCCAATAACACGAAATACTAAAAATGTAAAAAAATGAATCAGAAGAATCCTCCAACTTCAGAAACTGTACAAATACTAAACATATTTAAAAAAATGACCTCTCTGCATAAAGACAAAATTTAATTGCAGAGTATACAGTACATCATATATAGCAGAAAAATAAAAGGCCAAATTATTGTTGGGCTCACGTCTGTTTAAACTCAAAGTTAAAATCCTTCCCCCTTCCTGCCAAAGATTGCCCATTCGATTCTCCAGCTACCATCTCTGAATTCTCCATCCCTCTGTTTCTGCTTTCTAAACCCTATGAAAATTTTGCTGCATTAATCACGCTTCTCCCCCACTCCCCCAACATGTCAGTGATCTGCCAAGTCAAAAAGAATTTCTTACTACCCTCAAGTTCACTTTGAATTGAAAAACACCTCTAGACAAAAGCTGCTTCCAAAGTAATTCAATTATTCTAATCTAATTTTCTCTAGCAATTATCTCAAACACCATCCTTCTTTTATACCACTTCCCTCCAATTTCTACCTCACCTCTTTACCCCTTCTCCTTTCCCAAATTATGGCCTTATATCTGTCATAATGCATGTACTTGCATCTACAGGTTGACTACCTCTTACTTTGTTGTCATCTATGATTATGAATCCTAATCCTCAAATATCCAATATCTAGTTCCTAAAATAATTAAGGGAACATCTGGGTCAAGAATGACATTTTTTTACAGCCTGCAAACCATTTTCTGTAGGATTCTCTTTATACAATGCATTTTAAGTTTCTAACGCATTACCTCTTTTTATTTTCTGCAAGTCTTTTAGGTTTCTAATACCATGATGGGAATGGGGCCCATTTCTACGTCAAAGTATGATTAAAGTTCATGAAATTAGCATTGTTTTAATCTTAGCCAGAAGTGCTTTTTGCAGCACCCGCAATGTGCCCAGCAATGACTCCTTATGTAATTCGTATGGAGAGACATGCATCAGTAACATATCTAAATACGATTATAAATTATTTTTATAAGACCTGTTCTACTACTACTGGAACTGTCTGGGTATCCTTCTTCCATATTGCCCTTGTTTCTGCCTGCAAATCCTGGTATTTTATGACTCTGTGCATCTCTGTATGCAGGACACTGTAGTCACTGTGTGTTGCAAATTCAATGATTGATGCTATTTTTGTATACTTTTCATGAACTACTATATCTGGTATTCGCGCATCTATTTTTTGAACTGTTGGTAATAGGTGATCCTATGCAATACAACGGTCATCATTTTCTATAATACTTTGTGGCTTGTGTTTCCAGTGTTTTTTCAGCTACTTCAATATTATAACATTTGCATAGTCCTGCCACATTATTATGCCTTTCAGTATACAGTCATTCTGCCATTAGTATATCACAACCAGCAACAAGATGTGAGACTGTTTCCAATTCTGTTTTACAAAACCTACATTTGTCTGTTTCTCCCACATGTTCAATGGACTTTGTAAACCAACGTGTACATCATCCACTATTCTTGGGCCACCAATATTAACTTTTTGTCTTGACAACTCCTTAACCATTCCTGTGTTCAGTCCTGATAAATAGGAGCTTGTCCCACAAGTTTTCTGCACTGGCAACTATTTTTATGCATTTTTCCACATTTCTTGCCTTCTCATCTGATCGTTCACCTTGTAGTCTTTCTTTTGATTTTTGGCAGATTCATTTGCTGCCTGATTTTTATCTACTTTTGGTTTGATTGCCATTCGCGCTTGATACTGATATGCTTCTGCTAAAATAAGAAGGGAAGTCATCTTAGACTTGTTCACGTTTCAAAACTTTCAATACATTTGGGTCTTGTGAGGTCAGTAGATATGTATTCAGACCCACGATTGCAGATTTATACGTGTAATCAATTTTGTTTCATAACTCCTTTAGAACGGGTAATATATAGTCTTGGTAAACATTGATTTTTATAAATCATTTGATGAACATGAAGCATCCTTCTTGTTTTCCTGTACAACTTATCCAACATGTTTAGGGCCAGTCACTCCAGAACTGTAAGTTAAAACAGAAACAGCAAATTGGTTTATAGCTTGGACTTTGCTGCTAGATGTGAACACGGTTTTCAGTACTAACTTTAGTCTTATAAAATATTCTTTACTAATATTTATTTGAATTTGTTCATGTTTTATTCTCAATATTTCATCAATTCCCAAATATCTATACACCCCCTCTTGCTCAAGTTCTTTCCCGTTACTCTCCCAAACTGATTTTTTTCTTGGTGCTGCAGCTTTACTGCTTTAAAGGTTGCTTTTGCACATTTATCAAGACCAAATGACATTCTTATATCATCCCAAAAAGTTTTGACCACTTGCAGGTGTGCTTTCAGTTCCTCATCTGATGAACTACACAGTTTTAAATCATCTACAAAAAGAAGATGGGAAGTCTTTAAATGTTGTTTTCTGGGAGCCAAATTGTAGCCATGACCTAATCTGTTAAGTAGACAGCTTAATGGGTTAAGGGCAAGATAAAAGAGCAGCGGTGACAGAGAGGCACCCTGGAATATCCCCCTTTTAATTTTTATCTCTGCAATGATTTGTCCTTTACCATGGCTTAACTGCAAAGTGGTTTGCCACGGTTTCATGGTTGATGTAATGTAAATCGATCAGTGTAGAGTGTACCTTGCACATTTTAAGCACTCTTAGCCATGAATGTGTGAGGATATCAAATGCTGTTTTGTAATCTATCAATGCCATACTTAGATTCTTCCCCTTTTACAGTTAGCCACTTATAACTTTAACAAATGATCCTTTGTTACACATGACTTTCTCTTATTACCCTTTTGTTCTATTGCCATGATTGGGTTTTCTTCTGAATAATTACAAACTCTGTCGGCAGTCTATAGTTTATACACCATGAGAAGCCAAGTTATTGGTCTATAGTTTTTAGGACAGCTTGCAGGTTCACTCTTATGTGTAGGAGCATTTTTTTCCTGTTGTTAATCAGGCTGGTGTCTGTTTGGGATGCACATAGAAACAGTTCTGATTCACAGCTAAATCTTCATGTAAAGATGGTAATAGTTTTAGCCAGAAGTTGGGTACTGCATCTGGGCCTGGGGTTTCCAGTTAAAAGCCTTTTTAACTGTTTCAATCTCTCTGGCCATTACTTCATCCCATTTCACATCCTGTACATTTGAACATCTTTCTTTTACTTCTTCTATCCGTTTAGCATCTTTGTTATGTTCCACAGGATCTTTATAGATATTTCTCCAAAATGTATCTATTTCTTCTTTTTTTGGTGGTGTTTCAATTCCTTTTGCCTCATTTCCCAATTCGTTATGAAACTTTTTGGGTCATCAATAAATTGCTTATTTTGTACTTTTCATTTACATTTATCTGCACATCTTCTAATTTTTTCCGCCTGTTCTGATATTTTTAGTTCACTTTTGACAATGCAAGACAGAGCCTTATCTGCTCCAATACTGCACATTGCTTTCATCACATCTATCTTTTAGTATTTTTGTTGATCTGTTCCCTCTTCTATACTCTAACAGTGACAATTCTTGCCTTAATTGCTTTATAGTTTTCTCTATTTGATACTTCCATGATGGCATTCAATTTCTCCCCTTCCTTTCCCTTACTACCCTGTTTACCCTGTTTTGTGGTAAGACTATCTGCTATTAATTTAGCTGTGCAGGAATATATTCTACGTCTGTTATATCGCATGAATCTCTATGAACAGCTCTAATTACAGTTTTCATTTGTTTTATCAAACTAACTTTTTAGGTTTTATTGACTTTCTGCAGTCTGTTTCTTTCACTGATTTAATATGTCTGTCCATTTCTATTCAATCAAACAGCTCTTCTTTTTGATAATTTTCTTCTAAACTGAGGGCACATTCTTTGTTCTCAGTTTCCTGTGGGCATTCTATAAAAGTTCCACAGCATCTTCCTGTGCCACATTCTTAGGTTCATAGGTTGGTACTAGGTTATCAGCCCTAGGGCCTATACAAGCCTAGTCATAACAATTCCCTGGCTATTTTTTCCCACACTATTTACTTCCCTGGACCCCTGTCTAGCAAGGCGACTGACGTGATCCCCGGGGTGAATTTCCTTTCTCCCATCCAATCGTCAAGGTTCCTTTTGAAGAGGGCCAAAGAGGCACTCTGCTTGACATGTATGGGCAATCTATTCCAGAGTCTGGGGAGTCTCTGGGTCAGGAACCTATCCCTCCAGCATGTTTTGTTTACTGTGATGACAAGGTTTAATTTTATCCTGTGTCATCCTTTGCTCTTTCATATGGAAACTCACTGGCCTATCACTCTACAACATTGACTGCAACAGAGTTACCACAGTTTCCTGTTCTCTCCTTTGCTGTGCAATTCCAACTGAACAGTTGTACTGTTTCCAATGAAAGGTTCCAAAGTATCTTCATATGGCAACTGATCAGATGTTCCCTCCACTGGTTTCTCCCTAATGTGGGGATCCATTACTCTATCCTACTGTGATGTTATCAGACTTATTTTTTCTATACTAAATCCTTTACTTTGCATGCAATCCGTAACCTCAGTTTTTATTTCTTTTACTTCTGCTGAGCTAATCCTCTTTTCTACTTTTCCTCTTTATTTTCCATGTCTGTATACCTTTGCCTGTATCTCTCTCCAAATATATTTGGTGACGTTCTTTTTGTACTGATTCGTTTTGCTATCTCCTTTGCATAAATATTGCACCATATTAAATCTATTTTTCTTTCTCGTGTCCATATTTCTTCTTCAGATGTCTCCTGCTCCTGTTTTTCCTTACTTTGGGGACTCATTGTTCTATCATGCTGTGATACAACCTGTGTTAGATTTTCTACACTAAATCATTCTCTTTGCAGGTATAACATAATGCCTTTGTCTGTATTTCTCTTTGAATATCTTTGGGGCTGCCTTTTTGTATTGATTGATTAATTTGATGTTCTCCTTTGCATAAATATTGCACCATATCAGATCTCTCTCTCTCTTTTCCATGTCCATATTTCTTTTTTATACCTTCCAAAAGTCTCTAGATTTGTTTTTTTATATTTTCACACTTCCTCTGTCGCTTCTTTTTCCAAAGGGCCAAGGTTTCTTGTATATAATGTTTTTCATAAATGCATTATATTAATAAACACACATTTGTATTTGAAGCTTCTGACCGATTTTCTTGTGGAAGTATATTTCTTTCCTCTCAATCTTTCTGTATATCTATTGTCTGGAAATTCATAACAGAAACAACACATAATTTCTTTCTTATTCTCAATAGTCTACTCTATTGTCTTTATGGCTCATCGATTTTTGTACACTACTACTTCCTTCTACAACGGGGGCATCCACCCCCTAGGCCTGGCCCACTGCAGTAATTTTTCCATGTCTTGAGGATTCTACACTGTCATTTTTTCCAGTCCTGGTACCAGTCCGCCTACCAGGATTAGGCACTTTTTTATCCTGGGTCTTGTGCACCCAGCTATCTTTTTTTTATTTTTAACATACTTCTGTCCATGATGTACGCTATATAAAATACAGTCTATATCAGTGTCGTCTTGGTGAGATTTTGTGAAAAACAGGCTCCAGCTTGTGAAGGTACTCACCAAGACTTGGATGAATTAAATTCCAGCAAAACTACTCTCCTTTGCTTGCTGACTTATCTCTCTATTAGGACCCCTCTACATTGTGAATTGTGTGATGTCCTTCCATATCATTGCTGCATCTCCTGTCAAGGACAGCCCAATATCTGGCCAGTAAAGCAAAGCCTTTAGTATTTATAGGCAATGTATATCACATGTACGCTCCCCACGCAAGGTGTAGGGTATAAAGGTGCATATGGATGCACACACTCAGTGCTTCTTTGCCAGCAGTCTAAATGTCTTTCTGCTATACTGGTTACAAAGCCATGTTTCAGATAAGAAGAAACCACAATGTGGCATTTATCTTTCTATTTTATTTAGTACATGTCATCCAAAAAGGGAAATTACAGTGTGAGAAGCAGATTCCCCATAAAAACCAACATGACTAGTGTCTTTCCTGTTTGGGTGCTTCCCATGACCATACATAGTGTTTTATCTGCTAAGCATTTACTCCTAAGACCCTATATAGTTGTCTCTCCTCTTTCTCGATTTACCTTGAAAAACAACTTCTTAAGCTGTTGGCTTCAGGTGCTAAGGCAGAATCTTCCCGCCACAAGAGAGTCAGCCGTCTGCCAAGAAAAAGGCCAAAACATTTAGGTCCGATATAGCTGTGGTCCAGCCTTCCCTGGATGTCTCTCATGGTTAATAAAAGACCAGGGATGCCTCAGATTCCTCTGCCACAACCCAGTCAGAAACCAGCAAGCTGCAGAATTCTGGCACATCCTCAAAGGCTTTACAAACATCTCCTCTTGACGTGGAGGGGGAACCTCAGATGATTACATCCACGTGACTGAAAGATTTTTCACATCTTAGTTAGGGGGGAGATCCCTACTATGCTTGAGGGTAGCAAGTGGTCTGACCCCCCCCCCCCCCGAAGGTGTTTCGTGCAGACCTCACAAAGAAAACGAAAACAAGGCACATTTCTCCTGTAGTTAAGGATCTCACCATGACTGGCAGGATTTTATTCTGGGGTTATTTAATGCTTTAAAGCCTCCTCAAAGGATGTCCATGCCTGCCCCTCTCTGGTCTTCCACTCCTCTTAAAAGACCTAGGGAACTAGATTCTTCAGATGAGGATCTGGATTCTACGGAAGAGTCTTTAGCTTACTCTTCTCAAATTCTTTCCCCGTTGGACTAAGGTTCAGTGGAAGAAGATTCTATTATTCCAGATTCCCCTTTGGAGGAACTCTCTTTTGGGGATACTGTTACTCACATGATAGACTTTTTGTTGTTTTTTATTTTTTTATTTATTTTAATTAAGTGGAATTGTTCTCCACTCTCTGACATTCGGAAAAGGTATTATGAGGTCCTCCAGATGGAGTCTCCTAAGCCATCAGTTGATCCTCCTGTACTGGCTGCTCTCCTGGATAGCTTTTCAACAGCTTCTATGGCCCCCTGATTCTCAGCCCCCTGCACTCATGAAACAATGGATTTTACAAGGTGACTGACAAATATACATTTCTATATAAATGTCCTTCTACTGATCCTTCTGCAATGTTGGTCTCTTCTGACAATCCCTCCCAGCTGTTGCCCTCTACCAAGTTTCTCCCTTTAGATAAGGACAGTAGGGCAATGGAGAGGCTAGGCAAAAAGGTTTACACTGCTGTTACTTTATCCTTTTGGGCCATCAACTACCAGACTCATATGACCATATGTTTTGGCCCTCCTTTTTCAAATTTCCAAAGTGGTTTCTGACTGTCCTTATTGAAAGGGAAGGCTTCTGTCCTTTCCCTGTTGGGTTCTAGCTCTCAATTTGCATGCCACTCTATGAAATAGAGCTACGATGCAGCTGATACCTCCTCAAGGGCTGCTGCCTTTAGTTCTGTTACAAGGCATTACTCTTGGCTTTGTCTGATGATATTAAGGCCAAACTACTGGATGCTCATCTGGGTAATAAAAATCTTTTTGATGCTGAACTTTCCAAGTCTCTCCAGGATAAGGGTAAAGCCTTACAGGAGTTGAAACATATTTCTGTTTCTCCTGTTCCCAAGTTTCAGAGGATTTATCCCTCCAAATCTGTTTTTGTCTGTATGCAGTCTCTGACTCTGCCAAAGGGGAAAAAAAAAGGGTCCTAGATGTGTGCCTCCTGCTAAGTCTACTCAAACCCCTACCTCTCAGAAAGCTGTTTTTCAGGATAAGCCAGACTCCATTTGACAGTTTTACTCTTTCCATCAGCCAGGTTCCCTCATCCCTCTGTCTCCTGTCTCTTCCAAAGTGGTTAAAGATAACAGAAGACTGTTGGGTCCTGCCATTATCCGCCAGGGACATTTCATGTTTTGGAAATCCCCTCCTCCCTTTTTGGGCATCTGTCAACCTCCTCAGAAATAACTTCCTGTTTTCCCCAGTGGTGCTCCATTCTCATTTGGTCCATCACGCCATTCAAGTTGTGCCTCCTGCCCAGGCAGGGAGGATTTTTTAGTATGGTTTCCAGAAAGTAGGGTACTTGGAGACAAATTCTAGATATTTCACAGCTCAACACCTTTCCTCAAGGTTTCTTCCTTTTGAATGCTGTCTCTTCAGAATCTACTTCCCCTTCTTCTACCTAGGCCTTTCCTGTATCTCTGGACCTCAAAGATGCTTACCTTCATATCCCCAGCCATCCTCTTCAGAGAATTTTTACTTTTTCCTGTTTCTTCTTTGCATTTTCAGTTCTCTGCTTTGCCATTTGGATTTTCTACTACCCCAAGGGTATTCACCAAATGCCTCACTCCTGTCATTGGCTTTTGCTGGATGAGAGGAGTTCAGCTGTTTCCAAATCAGGATGATCTGTTCATTCAAGCTTCTTCCTGAATTACAGCATCTGAGGATCTCCAGTTTACTATTTCCCTGTTGCAAATTTGAGGTTCACCAAGAACTTCCAGAAATCATTTTCAATGCTTTTTCAGGATCATATTTTCCATTGGTGCAGGTTTCAGACCATCATCATGCTGGTATTTCTGCCTGCCCCAAGGGCCCATCTCTCACAGTTTCTTTCCAGTTTTTTTTTGTTCTTACTGTTCTGGCTTCATTCACTTCTCATGGTTCTTGGGTTCATGGCCTCCACCAGTCCATGCTCCCTCTGAATAGGTTCCACAACAATGCCACCCTCTGGACCTCCTGGTACTCTTCCTTCCCTGTCTCAACCTCAAGTTTCAGTGGTGGATTTTTCACCTTTCTCTCAACCCAAGTTTCCTTTCCAAGTTCCAGTCTCAATTCTACAGCTCTTTACAAACACCTCTGACAGGAGATAGGAGGCCTCCTTTGGGTCTCTCAAGGTTTCAAGGTCTCTGGCCTGCTCACAAGAAGTCAGACCACACTGATACAAAGGAGATGAAAGCTCCATTTCTAGCTCTTCAGGCTTTTCATTCCCTTTTTCATCACAGGCACCTCAAAATCTTCACAAACACCACAGTGTGTCAACAAGCAAGGGGGTACAAGTTCCTATCTTCTTTGTAGAATAGCTCTTCAGGTCTAGGATCTAGCTGCCCGGTACTGAGCGACTCTACAGGCACTTTACATTCCCTCAAAGCAAAATCTAGTGGCAGGCACTTTGAGCAGGTCCATCACCACAAGATCATGAATGGAGGCTTTAAAGAGATTTGTTCCTGGATATTGTCTATCTGTGGGGTATTCTGCAGGTAGATCTTTTTGCCTCTCTTCTGAACATAAAACTTCCCCTATTCTGTTCCAAAGTCCCAACTGTGGTTTGGAAAGTGTAAGCCCTGTCTTTTCTTGGAAGAGGAAGTTTCAGTACTCCTTACATCCCCCTTCCTCTGCTACCACAAGTCTTGCACAAGATCAAACAGGACCCTCCCAAAATCTTGCTAGTGACTCTTTTGGCCCAGACAGCATTGGTTCCCTTTCTTTCTCATTTGGCCAGGAGCAACCACCATAAGTTACCTCACCAGATGGATCTTCTCACACAAGACAAAATGCCTTATTCAGCCTCACTTGTCCACTCTTCAAGTGATGCTGTGGGTGATAGAGTTATGATCATTTTTAAACACCTTTTTTCTGAGGATGTGCTTCAGGTCCTGCAGGAGGCCAGGAAGCTCACTACCAGGAACTCGTATGTCCAAATGGAAACCATTTTCTTTCTGGTGCCTCTCTCTCTAGCCATCAGGATTCCCTATCTGTGGAGGTTCCTCTGGTTCTCTCTTACTGGTGTGATCTGCACCATGCTGGGTTAGCATGTTCTTCAGTGAAAGCTCACCTGTTAGCAATTTCTGCTCGTCCGCCCTTGACTCCTCCTATGGCCTCTAGATTTGATGTCAAGCAATTTCTTAAAGGCACCTCAATTCTGTATTTGAAAAATTGACTCAGGCTCCTTCTGAGCCTGTTTTATTTTCAGCTTTCTTTAACATTCTACTAGGAAAACTGTTGCTCTTTTGGTATGCTTTTGGTATTCACTTCAGCTAAGACAGTGTCTGAACTTCAGGCTCTCCTGGCTGCTCCTCCTTTTTTTACTTTTTCACACAGTCTCTTCATACTAATCCTTCTTTTATGCCCAACGTGGTCAATGAGCTGTCCCTTAATCAATTTATTCATCTTCCTTCCTTTTTCCTACAATGCAGTCTGCCAGTGAGAAGGTTCTTCACACCTTGGATTTACACACACAGCTCAGACATTATTTGGACAAAACTGAAGTTATCTGCAAATCTGAGCTGCTTTTTGTTTCTTTTCATCCCAGATCTTTGGAATTGGCTTTTTCTAAGGCCCTTTCTTTTTGTTATTCTTTTCATGGTAAATGTCTTTCCTTTTCAGTAAAGGTTCAACCTAGAGGTAGAGTTTTATGAGGCTGGATACAAATTCCATCATTGTGGCGGTTAGTCCTCTTTTCATACTTTCACTAAGCATTACAAGTTGGATATTGTTTCCAAGACTACATCTGGCTTTGCCAGGGCTATCCTGCATGGGTTTCTAGAAGATTCTTCAGTGCCTTCCTCCTCCCATATTTCTTCTTGAGCTTTTGTACTCTCTCTCTGGTTATGAATATTACAACAGTGACATGGGAGGGCATAGTACAGTTGTGTAAAATCTTACCATAACATCAGATGTCCTTCTCTTCACTGTTGCAGTACTTGATTTCTCTCTCCTGCCCCCTCTGCTCTAACGTTTTCTTTCTTACCCTCCTGGCTGAGGGATTCTTCTCCTTTTTCTCCTTCTGGATGCACATGTTTTCCCTTGTCCCTAGGGACATTCTGTTCTTCCTAGGGCTTTTTCAGTTCTGAATCTGTACACCTGTACATCACCTTTATGCCCTACACCTTGTGCAGGGAGCGACATACAGCACCTTTAAGTACTAAGGTTTTAGTACACTGGCTGGATGTTAGGCTATCCTTGGCAGCCGATCCCTTAGGTTACTAACACTGCAACAATGAAGAGAAGGACATCCACCATTATGGTAAGATTTTAAACATCTGTACTTTCTGTATATTTTACTCCATGTTGGACTGCATTTCTTTATTATTGGTCTGTAACCACCAGATGGCCTAAAAAAGGTCTATAACCAGTGCAAATCCCTCAAATAAATTAGCTCAGCTGCAGCACATATGCTGTTTTATGCCTTTATTAATACATGTATATAAATAAAACATATATTCATTAGTTATCCACTAAGGGGCAATTACAACACCCAGGCAGACTATACAAACCATGCACATCATCCATTATTTAACAAGCAGGTTTCTGACATCATTTTACTAATTTCATGAAAAGCATTATCATACAAAGTTGGTAATACTGCTACTGTAATACAGTCACAGTCACATCCACACTTAAATAAGCAGTAAAGGTTACTTGTATAGACAGTCAAATCATTTCCCAAACTGGAATACTTTCTGTCTACAAAACGATTTCTGCGACAACAAGCCAATCCCTTTGGAATGTACAGAAGTAAGGTCTTCTGCATAACATACTCAGTAGAAGCTACAGCTGCAAGGAGATGATCTACTAATGATATCTACCACAAGAGAAGGACTCAGTAATTCCTGTACTCTCATGTATGTCAGCAGCATAAGCAGATGCTTACATGAAGAGAAGATGCCCACTAGCTGTAGTTTCTTCCTTTTTCCATTCTAACCTCATTTCTAGCTTTGAGGAAATGTATTTCTCCCCGAATCAGGCCTCATCTAATGGAGAGTAGCACTCCCCAATATTCCAATATGTACTGGTATAACCACCTACAGCTCATGATACTCATGTCTCGTTATTGCTAATCCATCTTCAGAGAGCCTATGCAGTTGTTTCCTTTGACCATCAAATACTTCCTGATGGTGAAAGAGCAGTGTATACAACACCTCTCCTAGGCGTCCATGCAAGTATGTCATCCAAACATTTCAGAACAACTTCCTCACTATTAATACAGTCACTACTCTGGTGTTAGAGCACTGGCAGTATTCCTACTCAGTGCAACGGTTCCTTTGGAAGTACTGCTGCTACTACTTCACAGATCCTTCAGAGGATCTGTTACAAAACAGGTTGGCTAACAGCATGTACACTGTAGAGAAACATTTCCAAAAGGAAAAAAAAAAGCATTAGTACTAGAAATGGTTTGGAAAGTGAAAATGCAAAATGTCAAGATCCACGGCTACATGCAAAGATGCTTCATGTACATAAAAACCTCATATACTGGAAGGCAAAATAAAGGTGGGGGGATCTGGATGGATACAGAAATGGTACAACAGGTCACCTAGGAACGAGAGTTAAAAGTAGGTGCAGTTCAGTGACCAGATAAGCATCCATCTGCACAGAAGAGTACACACATTAGAGGAAAATGCTGAATGGATTATCAACGCACACAGTAACAATACCCAGAGATGGATCATGATCAAATGGGACCTTAAGCACGGTAATGGATCAGGACGCCCAAGCCATTCCAGTGTCCCATTACTTGGTTCTTTCTCCCCACTTACCATGAACACTGTCCAGACCTGTCAGTGTGCATAATATTTTCTTCTTTACTTTTACAATGTTTACAGATCTATAGCAAAAACACTGACACAGCAAATTGACAAAATAATACAGTTTCATAATGAAAATAGACTTGGCATGAGAGGTAAGCTTCTCTACCTTGAAACTCACATTCATTGAAACTCGCATTCAGAGAAAATGTAGCTGGCCAGTGGTGGATTAAGTTTACCATTGGGGTGTTTTCAAATTATAGGCCTTTTGCACACATTTTTAGAACCATGCATGTGTGCTTTGATGCACCACTCTGATTGTATTACTTAGATAATACAGCACCACTTGTTAGTGTGTTTTAAATCTGCAGGTTTGAACATTTTCCCAATAAACAATTTAACAAAACATATGAACCAATAATGACAAAACTACCAATTACAGAACATAAAAGACCCTCAATTTTCTGTCATTACAGTCCACCAGTATCAGTCAATATATACAAACTCTACAGAAGTAAAAGTCATGTGAATATTTCCATATTAAAGAGATCAATAATTAATGAAGAGGCTGCTGCTGGCAAGCAACTTTACATTTCAATGCTTCATATAGAAATTTAATGCCTGTTGCCCTTGAAGAATAAATTGTCCATGTTCAATTTAAAAAAAAAAAAAAGGACAAGTTGGTAATATTACAATAGGGGACAGCCATCTAACAGGGAACAGATTCATAGTTACTAAGCATCTCATCCAAAGGAGGAAGGACTGCAGCAGCACCCCCCCTTAAGGGGACTGCAGTATCAGCACTCCTATTTGGTGTGGGAGGAGAACTCACAGACTCCTGCACCAAAGGCAAGTATACTTCCTGTTGTGCCACTAACACTGCTGTCAAATTAGACAGTACACACACTGACAACGGCCAAAAGAGTTGCACATTGAAAAAAGACTTAGCATGAGCAAAAGTAAACTTGTCCGCCCTTGAAACTCAACAGTCCTTGCAAATGCACAGAAACAGAACATTCTCTGAAAATGCACAGAAACTCGACAATCAACAGTTTAGTAATCTATAAGCAAGGTACAGAGCTTGAGCAAGTTAACCAACCTGCCATCCCTAATGTGGGCATTACACACACACACACACACACACACACACACACACACACACACACACACACACACACACACACACACACACACACACACACACACACACACAGTTCCGTCACTCATTTTCCACAAAAATCCTCTGCTCACTTGTTTCAAACGGAACAAGTCCTCTCTACTCTCCATCACTGCTCTAATGTCCATACGGATGGACAAAAACTCTCCATAACCTCTCTAATGTGCATACACACGAAGAGAAGCTACTACAGATGTACTCTGTGTGCTTTGGTAAAGAAGAAATGTAATGCATGCAGAGTGCATCCTTGAACAAAAAATGTAAATTTTCTGACAGTGGACCCCAGGCAACTTCCTAGGTCACCTAGTGCTGTACCTGCCTCTGACAATACTATCTGAATAGAAGTAAGCAACCATGATTCCACTGCATAAAAGGCATTTATTTTGCATGTTTACTCTGTGTGAAAATTTTAAAGAATAGCCCTGGGGACTTTTGAAATAGAAAATTATTAAAAAGATATGGCATTACCACAGACAACTGGGTCAGACTAACCTTGTTCAATAAACTCACTTGGAGATTATCAAATGTAACTGGCAAATAATTTCCTGTAGCTGCATTTTATCTTAACTTTACAGGATCATACAAGGTACTTTTGGAAGCAGAGCATTGGATAAAACACTCCATGCTACAGTGGAAAGGTTAAAAGCAGACAGTAATAGACAAGGAAAAGGTCTTTTAAAAGGTACAAAACCTCAAAAAGTGTATCCAGTAAAAGCTCCGAGTGAAAGAATTAGCCCAAACACAGTGCATATAATATATATAAAACAAACACGTTTATTTGAAGTGCTTTTCGTTGCTGATATACAGCAACTTCTTCAGAAAACCTTTTCAAAGTTTCAAACAACGTTATTTAAATAGTAATCTCAGTCACATGGTCCTCATATCAGCTGAAAGACACGTCACAACAAACAATCCTCATAAATTAATTAAGTTTAACTACGATAAATTAAACTCTATGTTACTTTAACCCAATAATAAAACATCAAAGAAGTCAGGTAAAAGTGAGAGAACCTGAAGGCACTGACGTCAGGGAGGAGGCAACAGCAACTGACGCCGGACCAGGACTTTGGAATTCGGGCCGGTTGCGGGTGGCCTGCCAGCAGGATGGCCCAACTGTAATGACTGCAACAGTGAATACACTCGAACATCTACATTTATGGTAGGTACACAACTGTACTTTGTGTGTGTGTTTGGGAGGGGGGTCTCTGTTGTTTAGGTAGGTTTTTTTTTGAGGATCCCTGCATAGGTGGGTGTGTGACTATGTGATGTAGATGGTGTGGTTTGTGCTGGCAGTCTCCTCTTTGTCAGGAGTACTGACTGTGGTTTGAGAGAGCATGGATTCCAACTTAATGATGTAGATGTATTTCTTGCAAGTAGAAGAATTATGTGCTAGGAGAAGGGGACTGTCAGTGAACATGAGACAGTTGCTGCACTGTCTCAATATGCCCATGTCGACCAGGCTGCCAGGGGAAACTGATGGGAATTGTTCAGACATAGTGTTCTGAATACTTGGCGGACTTGTGGAAAGCAGGGTTTGACAAGGATTTGTCCACCAATACCCTAAATGTAAAATATCTGGCCTGAAGCACAAGTGCTAATACTAAAACTAAGACGCTTAGAATGTTGTTCTTGTTGTTGTTTGTTTTTCGGCTTTTCCCAGTAAGGGGACGCGACAGCGGAACTCTGGTCCACTAATGATTGGCAGTACATTTTTACGAAACGCTGAGGTGCCAGCTCAATGCCCAACCTTCAACGAAGGCACGCCCATTTACGCACGCATGTCTTTCGAACGCTACCCAACCACGGGGAGGACATGCAGACTCCACACAGAAGGCACTCCCAAGCCCAGCAGAGAATCGAACGGGATAACCTCTTCCTGTGAGGTAACAATGCTACCGCCGTACAAAAACTAAGATGCTTAGAATAGCAGACAAATTTAATCAGGCTACTAACAAGCACTAATAAGTGCAGAATAAGATCAGTTGAACACTTAAGAGCACACATAACAGCAGATTAAGGTAATAAAGAAGATAGAAGACAGTTACAGCAAGAGCAGCTGAATAAAGTATAAATATATACATATATATTTTATAGTGGAGAGAAAGAAACCGAAGCAAAATTAAGAGACTACAGGGGTTGTCCTTCCCAAATGCTCTCTGTACACAGTAGACTGAGCTGATGAGATGGGACCTCTCCAAACACCTGCACCAACTGGAAAGGCCACAGAAATATCTCACAAAGAGAATCCATGGTCTCCAACACCTGTCCTTTGCGGACAGGCAGTGTCCTACAGATTGCTCAGAGGTGATGTGTGTCTAAGTCTATAAGGCAATATCGGGCCCTGCCCTACTAGAAATGCTCCATATCCGTAGGTCTAACTCCTCACGCATTACCCACTCGATAGGCCTAAATCTAACATGTGTCATGAAATAAAACCTGCTGGAGAGAGAGGTTTGTCTCCCAGAGGCTGCCCCTTCTCCGGAATAGGCTTCCCATACATGTCAGAGCACCTCACTGACCCTCTTCAAGCACAACCTTGATAAGATGATGGGAAACCACAAATCTGTCACAGGGGTTCCACCTTTGTCCCTTATTGACAAGGGTGACAGGTGCTGAGTGAGGTTTCTTTTTTAAGGATAAACTCTTGGCTAGGCTTATTAAGGGTCCCAGGGCCATTAGCCTAGCAACCCATGATCCTATGAAATAAAAAAGGATGTATGTATCAATAAAAAATCTTCCCTGTAAAAGAAGCAAAATATGTAGTATTCTAAGTTAAATTTAAATGTCCTACACATTGCAAGAAAAATATATACCAGCATGTCAATGCATACTAAAAAGTCTGAAACTTGATTACCTTTTCAGAATTTTAAGTTTTAATAAGCATGCTATGTTACAGGAGTCATTTAGACCCGGGAAGGAAAATGCATTTAAGCGAATTTGCCATGCTAATTCGCGTTTTTCCAGTAGTAGGTTAAAAGATATCAACTTGGACCTGGTCTATTGCTTTAAAAACAAATTTATGCCCATCATTTGAGATGGTATGTCTAGCTAAAGGGTTATCAATTTTATTAGTGGCAATTGGATGGGTATGTTCATAAATTCTATCCCGCATTCTACGTTCAGTTTTACCCATGTAGAATGCTGGGCATCCCACACATCTAGCTATATACACCACTAGTTTAGAGTTACAATGAAGTTTAAACTTTAACTTGTACTTGTAGCCGTTTATACAAAATGTGTCCCCTACTTCAACAAACCTACACATCTTACAACTACCACATGTAGTCATCCCTGTGTGTATGTACAAGTTAATGTTTCCCCCACTTTCAAGGAGATTTTTAAGGTTACATTCTCTCTTAAATACAATTTTGGGTGATGACCCCAATTTATCAAATAGTGTGTTATCACTAGTGATAAATTGCCAGGTCTTATATAAAATAAGTCTCACCATATCACTATCACTACTGAAAGTGGTGATGAAACTACCACCAACATTACAATCCCTCCTATGAATTGTCGCTTGCTCACAATTAAGGTTACTAGAGGTAGTATGAGATTCAGTGGTGTGGCTTGTGTTGTTCATTTGAAGAATAGGTTCCACAACTCCACTTTGTCTTTTGTCGGTTACTTTACACACCAAAGTTTGAACTAAGTGGTCATGATACCCCCACTGTTGGAAGATAATACTTAAATACACACATTCCTCATGAAAGTCAGTTTCAAGTGTAGTCATCCTAGCTGCCTTGATTAACTGACCTTTCACTATAGAATGCTTTTGGTAAAAAGGGTGACTACTTGAGAAATGGAGAAAAGAATTACAGTATGTGTCTTTCCTGAAAATCTTAGACACATATCTGTTATTAATTCTATCTTTCGTTAACTTAACATCAAGATAATCAATGGTATCTTTATTAAATGTAGCTGTAAACCTAAAAAACTCTGTTGTAGAGTTTAAATAGGAATTAAATGTCGCCGCTTGTGTATTATCGCCATGAAACATGACAAAAATGTCATCCAAAAATCGCGTGTAGAAAATAAGGTTCGGCTTGTGGTGGGAGTTGTTAAAAATGAAAGTCCTTTCCCAGTATGCCATGACTAAGTTAGCAAAACTGGCACCACAAGACGAACCCATTGCTACACCCTGTTTTTGTAAATAAAATTCTTTCCAAAACACACACACAAACATTCCACACACACAAAGTACAGTTGTGTACCTACCATAAATGTAGATGTTCGAGTGTATTCACTGTTGCAGTCATTACAGTTGGGCCATCCTGCTGGCAGGCCACCCGCAGCCGGCCCGAATTCCAAAGTCCTGGTCTGGCGTCGGTTGCTGTTGCCTCCTCCCTGACGTCAGTGCCTTCAGGTTCTCTCACTTTTACCTGACTTCTTTGATGTTTTATTATTAGGTTAAAGTAACAGAGTTTAATTTATCTTAGTTAAACTTAATTAATTTATGAGGATTGTTTGTTGTGACGTGTCTTTTAGCTGATATGAGCACCATGTGACTGCGATTACTACTTAAATAACGTTGTTTGAAACTTTGAAAAGATTTTCTGAAGAAGTTGCTGTATATCAGCAACGAAAAGAGCTTTAAATAAACGTGTTTGTTTTATATATATTATATGCACAGTGTTTGGGCTTAATTCTTTCACTCGGAGCTTTTACTGGATACACTTTTTGAGGTTTTGTTTGTTTTAATTTATCAGTTATTTTTTGTTAGTATGTCTTTTAAAAGGTACTTACAAGTGGTATCTCTGAAAACTCTCATAACTGCAATATACTGTTTTTATCTCAAAAGCAGTTCTAGAGTTGAACAATTACGTACACTTGTTTGCAGATAACACAGCGTGGGGTGAAATTGCTGGGCTCAAGTCTAGTGTGAGGTATGCAAGCTTTCAGGACAGTGAGAGGGAACAATGGGGCCTTAAATGCTAAAGGCATAAATAAATAAATAAGGAATGCATAGGCACACTGAGATAATGTCTTGCTAGAAAGTACAGTATAAGAAACTTAGGTGTGATTACAATGACTGAATTGAATCATTCAATACGGTGTATGGAGCTGCAGCAAAGGTATGTAAGATGCCAAGAATTCATGAAGGGAAAGTAACTTCTAGTTTTCTGTACAATTCTCTAGTGATGCTCTGTCGTGGAATACAGTATTCAAACTTGGAAGTGAAATAAAACTGACGATGCAGCCTTACTGAAAAAAGGTGCAGGCACACCAATCAAAATAATTAAAGGAATAGGACATCTGTGTTATAAGAAGATTAACATGCATTCATTACAGAAAAACAAGTAGCACAAACAATACACTTGAAAACCACTTAACAAATACAGGCTTGCTGCTTGAACAGAGACAGACCTGATGCATACATGTAGTCACTGTACAGAAGAGTGTGCAGGGTCACATTTTTTGCACTGTTCAATACTCCACAGATATGACACAAATAGCATTTGTCCTTTAAACTGCAGCAGACCTGTCCAGGAAAAAACAGAAGTCATACCATGGAAATAGGGAGTAACAATTTCAGGAAAGACTATACAAAGTTTCCCCCCTTCAAAGAACTCATAATGGAAGCTTGGTAAACACTGCCACTGTGGTTAGCTTTAAATATACTATGACAGACTGAAAACCATTAGAAGGTAAGGGGTGACAGGGCTGTCACAAGGCCGTCTTCAACAAAAGAGTCAGGTAAATAGACGTTGCATGTTTCTCTACTTTTGTTTTCATCTGTATGTAGGTTCATAGGTAGGTACTAGGCTGTCGGCCCTAGGGCCTATACAAGCCCAGCCAAAAAGGTACCCTGGCTTTTGCCACCCAAGAAAATTATTTTCCTGTGCCACTGTCAGGCAGAGCCACAGAAGTGATTCCCGGGGTGAATTTCCTATTTCCCATCCAATCATCAAGATTTTTCTTGAAGTACTAATGAGGAGCTTTGTTTGATATAGATAGGTAGTTTATTCCAGAGTACGGGAAGTCTCTGGGACAGGAATCTATCCCTCCAGCATGTTCTGTTTATTATGGTGACAAGGTTTAGGTCCCCAGAGCGTGTAGCTCAGAGGGATTGGGACTTCTTTAAGTGGAGCATGTCCAACAGCTCTGGGTTTGACATAGCTTTGTATGTTAGGCAGAGATCACCTCTGAGTAGGAGATATGTGACGGAGTAAAGCTGGAGTTTTTTGAGACTGTCTGCGTAGGGCATCTGTTAGAGGTTGGTAATCGTCTTTGTGAGGTATTTCTGCGGCCTTTCCAGTTGTTGTAGATGTCTTGTTAGGTACATACCAAAAGGGGTGTTGCACTCTATAATGGGTCTAATGAGTGGATGAGTAGAGGGGAACAATAACCTCTTTTTTTCTGGATGAGAAACCTTTTGTGATGAGGTGTGCCACGTAGAAGGATTTCCTGACTACTGTGGCGATGTGATTATCAAAGGAGAGACTACTGTCCACCTGTGTCCCAAGGTCTCATCACACTTTTGGTGTTAAGTGTACTACCACCTATGTTGCAGTTGATAGGTACAGAGTTTTTACCAAAGGGAATGACAATGCACTTTTTGGCACTGAGCTTGAGGCCATGGCTTTGACACCAGGCATCTGTCTCAGTGAGGCCATTTTGTAGGATGTCCACATCATTAGGAGTTTCGATTATGGCTCCTAGTTTGCAGTCATCTGCGAACTTCGTTAGCCAAAGACCTTCTGTATTTGGTATCTACTTCTTTGAAGTACAGGCTAACAGGAGAGGACCCAGGACTGAACCCTGTGGTACTCCACTTGTCACTGGACTGAAATCGGATTTGAAGTCTGCTACTTTCACAGTGTGGGTTCTGTCAGTGAGACAGTTGGCTACTCATCTTGTGACATAGGGATTTATACCTAGTTTAGTGAGTTTATCTATAATTCCAGAGTGGGGGATGGTGTCAAAAGCCTTGGCAAGATCTAGATAGGCTGTGTGAACCACCTTACCCTCATCTACGGCTTTGGTGACTGCTTCAAAGAAGTCTATCAGGTTTAGGAGACATGATCTGCCTTTTACAAACCCAAACTGGGTGGGGTCCAGAGTTTAGAGATTACCAATGTCTTTGTTTATAAGTTCCATGATGATACGTTCCATGGCCTCGCAGACCAGGCTCATCAGGCTAATGGGGCGGTAGTTCCAGGGGTCCGTGGTAGCTCCCCACCTTGTGGAGTTGGATAACCATCATTGTACGCCATTCAGCGGGCACAAAGCCTGAGGTGAGGCTATGATTGAACATGGTACTGGTGGGGTGACAGTTCATTCTGTAGTTCGTGTAGAACGCAGCCTGGGATGTTGTCTGGTCCCATGGATGCTGTGTTCTTGGCTTTGGAAAGTGTGTTTTTTACCTGTGCAGCTGTGATTACAGGAACTTTGCATTCTTCTGGTATAGAGATGTGCTCTTTAGGGGGTGAGAGGCGGGTAAAGTTAGCACTGAAACTATCTACCAGGATGTTGGCGATATCAGTTGGGTCTGTATATTTAGTGCCATTGTGCTGTAACTCAGAGCAGATCGGAGTGTTGCCATTGAGATTCTTGACATACCTATAGAATGCTTTGTGGCTGTCTTTAGAATCAGTGGCAATTTTGTTTTCGTAACTAGCTTTGAAGGATTTTATTAGGGATCGCAGCTTCTTACCGAGGCTGACCAGGGAGCTCCTCCACTCATGGGATTTTACTCTCTTTTGCAACAGTTTCTTCCTTCTGTTGTACAGTTTGTTTATGGCACGGGACCACCAGATTGGCTTCCTTTTTTTGGAGGACAGCATCTTGGTTCTGTTTGGGATAGCATGATCCATGCACTCGTGTAAGTGCTTATAAAGTGCAATTGTGCAGGATTCAATAGTCGTAACTATATTGTCCATCTGCATGGGTGTCATGAAGTTTACCACTTCTGTCTTAAGAAGCATGAAGTTGGCTTTGCAGAAATTTTTTACCATGTTTTCCTTAATGGGGGGTGGGGGCAGGATGTGGACATTAGGGTAATTAGCTTATGGTCTGATCGGACCAATGAGGCATTGACTTCAGGTGTGGAACACTCATGTTGGTAATGACTAAATCTAGGATACTGTTGCCCCTGGTGGGGTGTGGATAAGTTGATCCAGGGCATTACAGTTTATGAAATCCAGAAAGCGTTGAGCGAAGGAGTTGGTACAGGAGTAGTTTTCCCAGTTAATGGTGGGGTAGTAGAAATCGCCCATTATTAGGGTGTTTGGCTGAACCCTAATATTTTCCAGTACATCAAGAAAACAGAAGTGGGAATCCTGGAGCATGGTGGGGGATCTGTAGCAAGCTATAATTTGGATTGCAGCTTTGCCCAGAGTTAGTTTCACTTGGATAACCTTGGCTGCATTATGCTGAGCAACTAGCCTGGAGGTGTGGATGTCCTTAATGAATATCGACACCTCCGCCTTTGGTGTTCCGGTCCAGGTTACATGGCTGAAAAGTGTGGTATGAGTTATAGTCTGGTAGTACAGGGGTGCTCTCTGCAGCCTTGAACTTCACTGCACAGATATCGATGTTCTCAATTATAAGGAGTGCCTCGAGTGAGTGCATTTTGAGATTTAGACTTCTAGCATTGAGTAGCATCACCCTCAGTTTTTGCTTGCCTGTTCCTGTTACAGTGGTGAATTTGTCATTTGAACCTTGTCTAAAAAAGGCACTGTAGGGGCGGCAAGAACCTTAGCCAGTATCCGGAATCCCAGGGGTGACAGGTGCAGGCCATCTCTGGCAAAGCATCATGGTCTGTCTACCATGTCATCCCAGGCAGACAGATACTGGATCCCTTTAGAATGACACCAGAAGCTTGGCCAATTGTTGAAGTCAATCATTTTGCCCTTGTACTGCGGTATCATTCTGGGTGATGGAAGAATGCTACTCAGGGCTAGGGTCATACCTGCCTGGGCTACAAGATCAGAGAGGTCTTCCATGTCTCTTTTCATGTAGTCCAGGGAGGTACATCTCAGGTCATTCACACCAACATGGACAATTACAGAATCGTATTTGTACTTGTTGTGGAGTGACCTGAGTGCGTGGGTTATAGGGCGGATCCTGGCACACGACAGGCAGCTGACAATAACCTTCTCCTTGTGGGACATCGGTGTGCCTGACTATAGAGTCCTCTATGACCAGTGTGTTGGGTACGTTGTTTTGCCTTATTGGCTGTGGTTGAGTGGCATACTGAGTCTGTAGGCTATGTGTCATTTGGGTTGTGTTGGGGGGGGGGGTGGAGGTCGCTTGCATTTCTGCTTTCAAGGTCTCTGTTGCTTGAGCAGATTATTATTGAGAGCCTCTGCAAATTTTTTGTGTTTCTGTGTGTGGATTTTGGTGGTGCAGATTTAGTGAGACTATGTGATGAGTATGATGTGGTGCAAGTGTTTACCTTCTCCTCTTGACTGTCAAGTTCAGTCTTGATTGGAGAAAGCTTTACCTCCAGTTTGGCTAGACAAGTGCATCTCTCACAGGTTGTAGTGTTGGGTGGTAGGAGGAGAGGGTTATTTGCGTACATGAGGCAATTTCTACATTGCCCCAAGATGCCCAGATTCATCACACAGACAGGAGAGAACACTGGGAGCTGACCCTTGGATATGCCTGAATAAAAAACTATTTTCCTCTAGATAAGTGAGGAAAGTGAGTACAAGAGCTGTTTTTCTCTAAGCAAGTGAGGAAAGTAAGTACCAAAACTATTTTCCTCTAGGTAATGAGGAAGGTTGAGTGCTGTAGTAATTAGTAGGTTATTTAGTGCTTACAACAAGTGCTGATCACGAATAAGCAAATTCAAGTGCTAAAACTAAGTATCTGTATCTGGACTAAACTCGTTACAGGAAAGGGGGGAAACAAGTGCAAATGCGGGCTTTTAAATCAGAAAGTTGAGAAAGATGGAAAAACTGCCAAAATAGCCAATAACTACAATTTCTGGGCCAGAACCACTCCTTATGTGGTAGATAGGTTACCTAGTGCTTACCACTCCCACTGATAAGCTAGAAGGCTTCCCTCCAACACAGAAAACTTAGGGGGCTCAGAAGCTTACACACAGTCCTGGATACAGCAAATCTGAATCTGGACTACACTAGTTACAGGAAAGGTAGGAAACTGGCTTAGATTTTTTTTTTATACAGAAAAGTAGCTAAAACAGCAGTAAAAACAATTCAAATGCAGTGCAAGCTAGCACACTTGAGTATATAGCAATGTTAGACCAAACAGTTAAAAAAAAAACGCAATTAAATTAAAATTGACTAAAAACAAATGCAATAGGAGTCTATTAGGTAGAATGAGGTAAAGAGATGGGACTGGGGGGAGTGTCCCAGATCAACTCTACAGTGGGGGCGGGCAACTGCAAAAGCCTCCAAAATTTAAACAAGACCGGAATAGGGAGGATGGGTAGGGGAAAACCAACACCTTCAACAGAGAGCTGAAAAACTATACAGTGAAGCAAAAATAACAGTGCACAACTCTGAAGTCAGCCAGCAATGATATAAAATTAGTCAAGCAACAATTAACAGTACACAACTCTGAAGTGCCGGGAAAAATATACTTAGCTCTGCATATCTCCAGATAGTTTTAAGAGCACTCTGTCAGGACACAGGAAGGCTTAAAACACCATCGCCATCCAAGAGATGAATGCATGCAGTAATTGTTTGGCAGTTTAGAATGCAGGATTAGACTATCAGCTTCATTCTTAATGAGTTCCCTAAAGCTCTAGTTTCAAACTGCAAGATTCTAAGCAAGTTGCTTAACCCAACAGTGTTCCGGGTCACTCCTAAAATGGAGAGGCCTGTTTACTAGGTCAGCCTACTAGACACAAACAAATCATCCTACTAAGCAGAGAGTTAGTTCTCTTCTTAATGCTGCTTTCTCTCCATAAAGCATGGAATAATGTGTGAAAAAGAGTCCATCGGTGTCATGTATATTCGAGAACATGACTGGAAAAGGCAACTGCTTGCGTTCTGCCTCAATGTGTAGTGTCATCCACGATCTAGCCTAGGATGCCACAGCACTCACACCAAGGAGAGCATGCATCAATAAGCACATCTTTCTTTAGTCAGTCCAAAACACCATGACACCACATCATTTTAATTCCAATAGAAGGGTGGTTAGCAACAATGCCTGTAGTGTTGCTATAGTAAATTAACAACTGCCCATCCTTTGCTTTTCAGTTGTATATTAATAAAAATGTTTGGTTTGTTACTCATATATTTGGCAGTGCTGTTTTTGTTTTCCTATGCTGAAATTGTAAGCAGATGCAAGCACATCATACAGTAGAAAAATACACACACACACACACACATATATATATATATATATATATATATATATATATATAGATATATATATAGATATATATATACACACACACACACATATGCATTTGATACATAGTAATGATACTGTATCTGCATCCTTAAAGGAAGTTACCATTAAGAGAGTCTACATGCCACCAAACGTCATCAGTGCAGTTCAGTAAAACTTGCTGATACATCTAACACCTCATCATTGACTCATCTTGACTTTGTATGAACTTAACTACATATGTAAACTACAGTGAGAAAGTCCTGAGGTAAGTGCAGATAGAGCCTTATCCACATAGGCAGAAGAGCCACCTGCCACACAAAAGGGGAGACTCTACAGCTGTATGTGTGATCTCAAAGAAAGTTCTGATGTAACAGAATGATACACTAGCAATGAAGACATCTAGTTTGTTTGTTTGTGTCTTTCGGCTTTTCCCGGTTAGGGGTCGCCACAGCGGAACTCCGGTCCGCTAATGATTGGCAGTAGATTTTTATGTACTGGCTTGCCGGGCCTAACGCACAACCTTCAACGAAGGAACGTCCATTCACGCATGTCACTACACAGAAGACGCTCTAACTGAGAATCGAACGGGCAATGTCTAACTGTGAGGCGACAACGCTACCGCACCACCACCGCAGTGTCTAGTAAGAAACCATATTAACTGTGAAAGACACTGCAATTTTATCCACGCCTTTGGCAAAGAAAGAAGCATGGCAAAGCGAAAGTTGCTACTACGCTTTGTTTGCTACCATACAAAATAGAAAAGGGTAAGGACTTACTTCAGATCTTGTTACAAAATGTATTATATGGTCACTTTTCTCCCGTAAAGAAATGTTAAAAATTGATATACAGCATAAAGGACAAAAATGTACCTGTTAAATATCAGGGGCCAAAGAGTCAAAACATTAATCATGGGCAATACAGCTTGTTCTGGCAAGCAACATCAAAACCTGTTTTTTGCCTGCCAGGAATTTATATGAAATCAGAATTTTAAGCAGCTAGTAATTCATCTCAACAATCTGTGGGTAAGGTCTGCTTTCAGACCACAGCTATGGAGGCCCCTATATCCCGACAAGAAACCCACAGGGTTTTCTAGGGGGTCTGCATCAACGGATGCCCATGTAAAATGCATTTATATATGAAAACAAGTGGCAATAAAACAGTGGGGAAGCACTTTGTGGCACATTTTGCCACCTTCTTGCTATATCAAACTCTGCAAAATTGTCTTCCAATATCTATTTTTCATCTGCAGAAACTCTACTGTGAAGAGCATTATTATACTAGAAAGATTTAGGACCAACTATGTGAACATTAACTCAAATAACCCTGTGAACGTGTTTTTTCTTTTTTTTTGGGGGGGGGGCTTTAGAAACTTGTTAAACATACAGGTTTGTAGTGAAACGAAAAAAACATTTTAAAATAATGCAAGCATATGAAAATGTACTAAGTTAATGAGGCCATGGCTACTTAACAGCATGCATTGAGAGTCTGTCAAGTACTAAAACCGCCAGATACAATAAATAAATAAAATAAGAGAGAACAGTGTGTTTCTGGGTTAAAATGGGATACAAACATACTGAAGACTCACTTTACTGTATTTTAAAGTTCTTTTGGGTTTGACTTCTAGAGTTAGGGACAGAGTTCTAAAGTTGAGAGGGAGTTCTAGGGTTACAGTTAAGGTCAAAGTTTAGAGATACGATTAGGGATGAAGGTTTTCGCATTAACATAATGACAGAGTTTTTTGCAATGCAAAAATGTGGGGGAGGTTTTTAACATTCATTTTTTAAAGGAATTCAACTGAAGTAATTCTGACTGATTAACTTAAATTGAAGCAATTAAAAAAACACCATGTGACCAATAGTTATTGTATTTAAGGGCATTACTTTTTTATGTTTGTATCTTGATAAAGCCTGGTAGGAACCAGGCGAAAGCGCTTGAGATATTTGATGTTTTTTGGATTTTAAAGGTTATTAAAAGACTTCAAACTACAGTTTGCTGCAGCCTGTCGTTTCTCTGCTGTGGAATTTGCTGTTGGTGTTTGTATTAGTTTCTGAGAGACTTGTTACGGTTTTTATTCATGGCAGAGAGTGCGGACTCTGTTGAGTTTCAGAACACACCTGTTTTACTTCAGGATGTACCAGATGACGCTCCGGTTACCAGGGGGGAATTCAAACAAGTTTTGTCTTTATTAACTCAGTTGAGTAATAATATGCTGAATTTAAGTGCTGTTAATTTATCCTCTCCAATTCCTGGTAACCAAATACTAGGTCTGCACAGAAAAGTGCTTCCAGTACCAACGCAAATACAGAACGGATGCGACCGGGTGGAACCTCCTGACGAAATTATATTGGTACAATCCGATCTACAGGAGCAGCCTGGGAGAAAACAAGTTGACCGTTGTTACGGACCCACTCACAAACGAGTGGTTTTAACTTCAATGCATGGACTGAGCAACAGTTTTCGTTTCAAAAAGGTACTGTTTCAGCCTTTTCTAACCAGAGTGGGGGTGCAGACCAAGAATTTAAAAAACTGAGCGATAAGCTGTATGCTTACAAAACATTACAGCTTGAGATTGACTATTTGAAAGAATGTGTGAGGGTACGCCGAGTACCAAAAGGGCTACGCTGTTTCAAATTTCCCAACAGTGCTCTACCAGGAACGGATTTATACAATGATTTAGTAAAATTGTTTGACAAAACTGGTTTGGAGATGTTGAATTTTTTAATCAAGGATTATGAAGCAAAAGCTGTAAATTTGTTAGATAATGTCAACAAATTGAATGACTAAAAGATAAAAATGTTCTTGGTATTAAAAAAGATTATGATGGTGTGTTTGAGGAAGTTGACCTGCACTGTGTAAAAATAGTTAATCGTAAGATTAGAAAACTTGAACGGGATTTGGTTGAATACAGGAATGGGGTGGCCTACCCACCTCCGGGTAAAAACAGGGGAAGGGGTAACAACCTTGAAGGTACGGGTACTCACCCAGTTGGTAATGTTAATAACAACAACAATATGGATGTGTATACCCCTGAACTTCCTAGGAGAAGCTAGCGTCTAGCCCAAAAAGATAATAGAAACATCCAGCAGGGTTTTCAGTTTCCCCAGGGCAGACCGGGGGTGAGAAGCACAACCTATTACCAGCAAGGGTGGAACAGACCACGCAGATAAAGGATTTGAACTGCATAGAAGTTGCTGACATAGGTTACGTTTTGGATGGGCTACCAAAGGACAAATATGAGGTAGTAACTAATAACAATTTCAACATTTACAATTTTACGGACATGAATGTTACAGGTGACTTTTTTGAACTGTTCATAAGGGGTCTGCATTACATACCTTCACGTACATTTAATTTACCCAGTACATTAATAGATCTGAAACTTTTTGTTAGACGGTTGAACTTATCTCTGGAACTAGGTAGGCCAGGTACAGTGAATGAACAATGTCAGAGCAAGTACCTTCAATCCCCCTACTCACCCAATTTTAAAAGTATTTGAAGAATTAGTGGAACTGGACCTAAGGAAGCAGCATGCTATTAATACACGTTCAACATCCCCCAATTTATCTTTTGACCAGCAGCGGCTTATTTATTTGCTCAAGGATGAAGGCATAAGAGTAATGAAACCTGACAAAGGTGGAGGGATAGTTTTAATGTATAATTGTGCGTATGAGACGCAGATTCTTAGCATGTTGCAAGATAGTGCACAATATGAGTTAGTCTCTAGAAACGAAGTCAACATAGCGTATGCCAAAATTAAATATGATTTGTTTGACTTATTAATGCAAGGAGCTATCAATGAAAAATTATATAACTTTTTGAATGTGGATAAATCTAAAACACCGATAATATTCGGTATACCTAAGGTAAGGGTTTGGACCCATTAAGATTTAAACCAATTGTGGCAGGGGCCGGTAGTATTAGAGCCACTAGGGAAATTCATTGACCAGATTGTTAAAAAATTTGTCATGCCCTTGGAACATGTCTGCAAAGACTCCTGGGAATTTCTAAAAGGTTTGGATCAGAATTTCTTTAAACGTACTTGTCTAATGGTTTCTATTGACATTGTGGAATTATTTCCAAGTATCCCACATTTAACGGGGATTGAATGGTTCAATGAAGTGCTGGCTACACAATCAGGGTTGAGTGCTAATATAGTGATGTTATTGGTAGAAGTTATTCTCAAAAATAACTTTATTTATTTTAATGGTGAGGTCTACAGACAAAGAAGGGGCGTGGCGATGGGCACCCCATGTGCTTCAGCTTTTGCCAACATAGTGTTACATTACTGGGAAAACAAGTTTATATATTCAACTGCTTGGGCAAAACATATTGTGCATTATAAACGATTTTTGGATGATATTTGCATTTTATGGGAAGGTAATTATGAAAATTTCTTAGAATTCATGCCCTATATTAATGCTTCGACAAATTCTCTTTCTTTTACGCACACTGAGTGATGAAGTTCTTAATTATCTAGATGTAACTCTGGTTAAGGATCTTACAAGGGGTATTTTTCAATCTAAGATTTATAGGAAGGCAACTTTTTCCAACTCTTATTTACACTTTGAGAGTGATCATCCCTTTTTCCAAAAGAAAGGAATAGTGAAAGGACAATTCATCCGGGCGTCGAGAATGTCGAGCACGGATGAATTGTTTTTGAAAGAGGTGGACTTTTTGCAGAAAGGGGGTACCCTATAAAGCTGGTGAATAATCTACAAAAAGAAGTGATGGCTAACAGAGGGTTAATGTATTCCCCTCTACTGGGCACGGGTTTGTTACCCAATGTGCAGGGTAGGCAGGAAAAACTATTTAATGGTCATAGTAGCTTTGTCTACACCTATACTAGGGACACTGAGCAGTTGGAACAAATTGTTTTGAAATACTGGCCTGTTTTGACCCTTCAGGAGAATTTTCATGACATTATTCCAGAGAAACCAAGTTTTGTAAAAAAGAGGGACATGAATTTGAAGGGTCTTTTTGAAAGTAAAAATCATCTTTCAACTAATTTTGCTGTGGTTTCGAAAATAGGCACACATAAATGTGGTGCCTGTAGACAGTGTTTTCCGATTATTAATGATAGTAGTGTATATATACCTTCAAGGAACTTTAAGGTCCATACAACTGGATACTATAATTGTGCAACCAAGGGTGTGGTTTACATGGGGATCTGTGTTCTATGTTGGAGTTTTTATATAGGGAAGACAGAAAGGCTTTTAAGGCGAAGAATTTATGAACATGTAAATGACATCTCTAAAAAGACACAAACACCTTTTATAAGCACTATATACAGTGCCCTGACATGAAACTTAAATTTATGGTACTGGAGCAGGTTGCACAGGACCCTAGGGGAGGAGACTGGGAAACATTCCTGGAATATAGAGAACTTATATGGCAATTAAAATTAAGACGCAGCTAGGTCCCCAGGTTTAAATGACAGTATTAGTATTTCAAGTGTGCTCAAACTACGTAAAGCGAAACTGTAGTGTTATATATGGTTATATATATATATTATATATATTATTTTAGAATTTTATAGATAGAACATTAACATAATATGGTTGAAAGAATGTTTTTTAATAGTGAACAATGTGTTTGGAAGTATTTTGGTTTAATGTATTGTTTTTTGTAAGTATATGGCTTGTTAAACATTTTGCAATGCAAAAATGTGGGGAGATTTTAACATTCATTTTTTAAAGGAATTCAATTGAAGTAATTCTGACTGATTAATTAACTTAAATTGAAGCAATTAAAAAACACCATGTGACCAATGGTTATTGTATTTAAGGGCATTACTTTTTTATGTTTGTATCTTGATAAAGCCTGGTAGGAACCAGGCGAAAGCGCTTGAGATATTTGATGTTTTTTGGATTTTAAAGGTTATTAAAAGACTTCAAACTACAGTTTGCTGCAGCCTGTCGTTTCTCTGCTGTGGAATTTGCTGTTGGTGTTTGTATTAGTTTCTGAGAGACTTATAATGACAGAGTGCTTGCATAGTACATTTAAATGGCATCAGTTACCAACAGTGAGCAGGCTCAACTCCTTTTCATATTCCAGGAAGCAAAATATGCAGACGAGTTATGCTTGCATACTATAAGTCACTATCACAGTTATTGCAGTTACTGAATTACAAACAGTCCTAGTCTTGGTGCCAAATGGGAAACCATACTGAAACTTTTCTAATACAGACTATAGTTTGTTCAATGTCAAATACGTTGCAGGTCCCGGATGTTTTAGTAATGGCTGCATTACAGAGATGTACCAGTCTCTCTCACAGAGCACTATTATAAAAAGGTTAGCATAACCATATAAAAACAGCTAAATCCTCTATAATCCACTCAGTGGAGTACCATATCACAGAGATAAAATGATTTTATATGCACACTTCCCTTTAACCCTTATTAACCATGCCTCAAGAAGTGCCAGTTTTCAACTTATTCCCAGAGCTACTATTGAAATATTACAAATAGTGCGACTCCCACTGAACAGCACTCACACTGTGTAAAAATCCTTGATTTTATTTTCCCATTCATTTTAATGTCCAGGTGGATTGAGGCCCTGGAAGAAAAAACTCTACAAGAATTTGTCTAACCTTATCTGCAAATAACAAGCCAGATGACTGTCTCAGTAACATACCAAACTCCAGTGACACTGGCGACTTGAGACTGACTACTGATCGGGGAAGCTGAAGGGATAGCCTTCACTGGCTAATGGGCAGTTTACTTTTCTTGGGGGAAGGGATTGGGTGTTTAGTGACACTATGCCTCTCTCTGGCAGGGGATGGAGAACAGCACCATTAATTAATTAGCACTTAAGGTATAGGCAAACATACTTCTATATATAAAAAAAAAAAAAAAAGTCAACATGTTCCTAGTTACAAACATTACACGTCAAAGTTTTTTCTATAACCATTAATATAAATATTATTAAAGCATTACATAAATTGGTCAATTCCTGCCTTCCCTTAAATCACACTAATCCATAGCATTATTCTGCATTTATTGTTTCCACAATTTCCTTTTTTTTTCCTACGCAGTTTGCTCCCACCCTTTTCTAAATATTTCACATCCGGTTCTGCTATTTCTGTTACATTTAATAATTTAAATATACTTGGTTTAGGCTTAGATTTCAGTTTTCTAGTAATTGCTTTGTTGGCAGCCACCAGAATTAAACTAAACAATGCCTCACTGTGTCTAGGCAATTCAGATCTTGAATCCCAGCTCAAAAATATAATTTCCTTAGTTACATCCATTTGCTCACCCAATATTTCTGATGGAGTACTCTGCAGGGAATTTTGAAGTCTGCTAAATCATTACATTCCCAAAACATATGTTCCCAGTTACCTCTTTTTCCCCAATCATATCTCCAACATTTGCCATCTACATCAGAAAAAAAATTCTTTGGAGTCTGCTTGGGGTGTAAAAACGCCTATGCAAACACTTTCAAGCAAAAGTCCTACATTTTCTAGACTATGATGCATACCGGAGTGCCAGAAATAGGTCTTCCCACTGTACTCTTGTGAATATCCAATCTCTCTTCCCAGTCTTTTCTAACCACCTCTGACTAATTCCTATAATTATTGTGCAGTATTTATACACCCTATTAATTATCCTTTTTTTAATGTCCGCTTCTGTTCTAGATTCAGCTAAAACCTGTACCAGAGCAGATCTTTCACATAGGATTTCCCCTATCCCTTTGTCTTTACCTGTAATCTAATATCAATATCTAATAGTAAAGGCAGCTTCTAGCCTGCAGTCCAAATGTCTTCTTGGCCTCTTCCCATTCTATTACCTTACCCTCTTTAGTTAATTGCTTCCAATACCTTAATTCCTTTGCCAGTTTTCTCCAATAAATTCCACCCCCCTCTTAATTATTCTCTGTACCACTAAATTAAGTCATCCCTATCAGCAAAATCTCCTTTCTCCATTTTTGTGTTTGCTTAGTTCTTAGAATACTTTGTGCTACTTTATGAATACAATACTGTTATTCTCCTTGAAGATCTGGATCCAGAAATCCCACTGTCTCCTTATTTTTTGAATTTCCCCCATTTCAGCATCATCCCTTTTCACTTTGAATTAAAGCTTTCTGTTTGTGCTATGTATATGAGCCTTAACTGTACATCTCTAAACTATCCCTTCAAATCAGGTAATCCTAAACCACCTTCTTCTGCTGGAAGGATCAACTTATCCCACTTGAGTCTTGCCCTGGTCCCCTCCCAGACAAATTTATTCAACTTGTTACTAATTACTGTTCGCAACTTCTTCTCTGGTTGATAAAATATGCCTAGTGTCACTCGTCTAGTCAGGATGAAGTAGAAAAACATTGTGGGTTCTATTCAAGCAACTTTATTATATACAAACACAAACGTATATACAAACTTGCTGTCTCACACATAGATGTTCACACTCTGGCTATACTCACAAAATGGCACTGAAGTTAGCACGTGCCTATTTATATTGCACGTTCAGGTCTTAGAAATGCTTCTTAAAGGTACAACACATCTGTTATTCTACAGCTTCCCTCTTTGAAAAATGGCATTGACAATATTGACTGACATGCTATAGATAAAAAGATGCAACCAAATCGTGTGATGTATAAACTGGAATTGGGATTAGCAACTGGAATAGTCTCTGCTGAATGTTCAACTTTAGGGACGTTATGAACATGATCAGAAACGATAGTGGGAATCAAGACACGTTCTCAGACTGGAACATTGTCTGAATCACTCTGAGATTTAGAGTCTGTAGCACAGGAACAATGCTGGGACAACAGTTCTGGTACAGGAAGTAGATGTCTGTGATTCCTCCTGTACTCCACACCCTCGGATTTCACAAGATAGGATGTCGGCCTTTCACATATATTTGTTACTTGACCAATCCGGTCAAAACCTTTCGCCATTTGTATCCTCACAGTCTCTCCTTCTTTCAACAGACAAAGAAATCTGCTCGATTTTTCGTAGCTGGACTTTTGGAAAGAATGCTTTCTGAACAATTGGGCATTGATTGCTTTGTTGTTTTTAGCTTTAGGCCTCAATAAACTGGAACTGATCAGAAAGGTTTGCCTAGATAGAAGTCTTTGAGCAGATGAGCCAAGTAAATCATCACGGGGTATATTTTTGAGATTGAGCAAGTTTAAAAAGACATCGGTATTGTCACGCTTTGACTTCTAAAGTAATTGCTTTACACTCTGTACTGCATGTTCAGCAAGTCCATTTCACTGCAGACATTCTGGACTACTAGTAACAATGTACAATGTGCCATTCTCTTGCAAATTTCTAAAAAGTGACTGGTAAATTGGGTACCATTGTCAGAGATATTTTGTGGACTTCTATGGACTGAGAAATGATGTTTCAACTTGGTAACAGCAGTGGAAGTTAAGTTTGGTAGTAAATCGATCTCAAACCAATTTGAATAAGAGTCTGCCAAGTACTAAGTAATGCTGATTGTTCCACTAGAATAGGTCAGCGGCTACTGTTGACTAAGGTAGTTCAGGAACTTGACTTAGCTGAAGTGGTTCTTTTTGCAAATGCAGTTTAGTACTATTGCATATTGAACAAGAAGAAAGTACTCTATCAATGTCTTTTGCTAGGGGATGTCCAAAATACTAGCCCTCTTGCCTTTCATTTGGTAGCTTTGGAACCTGGGTGACCACGATGCAAAATCTGGATGTATTCTTGCTGTAAGGAAGCAAGAACAACAATTTTAGGACCTTTGAAAATAATGCCATAGTCTATCAACATCTCATCACTCTAAGGAGAGTAGGGTTGCACTTCAGGTGGTACACTAGACTGCTTTTATGGCCATCCAACATTAATGTAGTGGTTGAGCTTTTGCAAAATTGGATCAGTCTTTATACAATCTCTTAGCTCATTAAGTTTTGTGGTAGAAAAATTACACACTTCCATGATATCAAAGTCAAAATTTCAACATCAAGTTCTTCCGCTGTCTTTCTGGGCAATCTGGATAAGGTATCAGCCAGATAAAGAAGTTTGTCTTTTGTACAGACCATTCTGAAGTTGTACTTTTGCAATTTAAGCATCATTCTTTGTAATCTTGCTGGAGCTGAATGTATAGACTTCTTTAAAATAGTAACCAAAAGATGATGATCAGTTTCGATCTGAATATCTCTACCACAGATGTAATCATGAAACTTAGAACATGCAAACACTATCGCCAAAAGTTCTTTCTCAATCTCAGCATATTGCATTTCAGTTTGGGTAAGTGTTCTAGATACATAGGTTACTGGTCTACCCTCTTGAAGAATAACTGTGCCAAGACCAAATTTTGAAGCATTGCAGGAAATTCTGGAGTAGCTATTCTTTGCTTAAGGTCTTCAAATACTCTCTGGTGATGTTCTAACCATGACCATGTAACATTATTACATGTTAGCTCTCTCAAAAGCACGGTCAACTCAGTGAAGTCTGGTACAAACTTGCCTAAATAGTTGACCATACCAAGAAAACGGTGTAGAGTTTGAACATTATATAGTGCTGGCATCTCAAGAATGGTTGCTTGCTTGGATGGGTCTGGTCTCAAGCCAATGCCTGTAAATAAATAACCTACATATGTAACTTCTGGTAGTCTGAATCTGCACTTTAGAGGACTGAGCTTTAAGTTCACTTCATGTGCTCCATCTAGAACTCTCAAGATTTCTGTCATGCTATGCTTCACCATTGCCTCTGACTAACAAATCATCTACTATTATGGCACAAGGATAATCTGAAAGAATTTGCTCTACTGCACGCTGAAAGACTTCACTTGCAGAATTTATTCCAAATGGCATCCCAAGAAATCTGTATCTTCCAAATGGGGAACTGAATGTAGTCAATAATGAAGATTTGCGATCAAGGATCACTTGCCAAAATGAACGTTTTGCATCTAAAACAGAAAAAACAGTGGCATTCAGTATTAGAGCTGCGTCTTCTTTGACTGTATGCATAGGATAATGCAGTCTTTTTAATGCTTTGTTCAAATCTCTTGGGTCAATGCATATTCTGATTTCTTCTGAGCCTTTTTTGTGAGCAGCTACCATGGATGACACCCATTTAGTAAGTTATGTAACTGGACAAATTACACCTTGCGGCACCATTTTGTCCAACTGACCTTCAACTCTACGCTGCATAGCTATCAGAACTTTTCTTGTTGGTCTGACTACTGGACTGATCGCTGGGTCTAACTTCATAGAATATACAACTGGAAGTTTGCCCAACTTGTCACTGAAAATGTCAGCATACTCTAAAAAAAATAGTATTAGTGAAGCTGGAACATTTGCTTATTTGACAAACTTTTTGAGTGTAAAGCTTGTAAATTTATAGTTAAGTGTTTTCCAAATATCAATAATATTCCGTTTCAAACTTGGAACAATTTTTCCTGTGACACTCAAGGTGTTATGTATGCTCTTAAATGCCCTTGCAATTTATTTTATATTGGGCAAACAAAGTGGGCATTTAAAGTAAGATGTTTGGAGCATGCAAGGGATATTCATAATCAGAAATTAGAAAGTTCTATAGCAGCACATTTTCAACAGTTTCATAACAGCAATAATGAAGAGTTACAAGGCACTACTTTGGAAAAAATAAATGTGTCATTATATGATATATGTAATCTTTAAAAAAACTGCGTCTGACTAAGGAAGCAGTATACATTCTTAAATTTGATACTCTGCACCCACATGGGTTGAATGAAGAGTTAAATTGGAGATTGTTAATTTAATTGCTTAATTGTTTTATTGTCTCGTTTTTTAGTATTTAGGCAAGTTTTTTTATGATGTTTCTTTACTTTGAAGGCTTTTTTAGCCGAGACGTCACAGAGAGATATCTTTGTGCTTTATTGTGCAATAAATTTGCTGTGGAATCTGTGGCTGGTCGTATTTTATCTATTTGCTTTCATTTGTGGTGATACAGTTTATGTCTTTATGGCCACAGACCCACATTACAACTTGCCTCGTGTTCTTTGTGAGACCATTGGTGATGGGTCTCAATTATCTTTGGACATTTTTCTTAACTCTGTTCTGGACCATAATTCGCAGGTGAATAATGGGGCTGTGAATGGTTCCGTTGCTACCACTACATGGGATAAGTGGGAGCAGGACAGAAATAAACGCTGCCAGAATCCACTTGATACAGTTGGAAGAAAACTACCTACGTCTATATCAGAAGAAAGTAAGTCTCTTTTTGACCAGTTAGAAAAGTGTATTTGGAAAGAGACATCTACTTTCTTCAATATGTCTGGTCTACAAAAATATATAGACCTGGACATTACACCGAGGGGGCTGAGAGTATTTAAAGATCCAACTCTGCCCTTTGATCTACAAAATGCTGCTGATGTGCAATTTCACAAGCGCTGGCTAGCAGCAGCACACAGGTGTACACTGGAGTGGGTGAATATCTTGTTAGATTGTGACAGGGTGAAACAGCAGGAGTTTAGTGATCAGATTAAGAAAGTGTGTTACACTATTCCTTCAGGGACATATGCTCATGTACTTGATGTCTTTTTAAATGACATTAATTCAAAATTAAAGAACTATGAAATAGAACTGGTGGATAAGAAGAAACGCAAACTACTTTCGAGATTTCCGTGACTGTGAATGGAAAGGCGTTTATTTTAGAGACAATCGGAAGAAAGCTCGCCATCATGCGAGGTTTCAAAAAGGCAGGAAGATAGTTCTCATTCATATAATTCCTCATTTTCAGAGGGACATTTTACATCAGGGGATGAAGAGCTAGATAATCAAGACGAGTACCCTGTTTTACCACCTGCACAACAACCGGAACGTTTTCAACAAACTTTTCATCATGTCAACAACAGCTATAGGGGAGGGAAACAGGGTACAAAACGGACTCGTGAACAACAAGAGTATTTTCAAAGGGACTTCTATCCCCCAGAGGGGATACAAAAGAGGTAAAAGATAATCTCTTATCCTCTCAGGACAGTTACATTATTAATTTATCTGGACATGTTTTCACTGATTGTGAATTGGCGGTTTTGAACCGAGGTCTTAAGTTTATTCCTACTGTATTTCCTAGAAATCATGACATTAAGCATGATGTATTTAAATTCAGTAGGAAGTTACATTTAAAGTATTTTTTTTTTAGAGATTCTCATACAGAAGTTGATTTAGTTAATTGTGATGATAGCATTAATACTTCGTGTGAGAGTTTTTACACTTGTGACTCTGATAGCTTGTCTAATTGCCTATTGTAGATTGGATACTCACAATGTTTGCATAAATAGTGATTTTTTTACTGCCTTTTTTGAATGAAGTAGCCCATTGTTCTAATATGTTAAATTATGCGATTGAGGATGTGCTTACTGACTTTAATAGGAACAGACATCAAGTTAATTGTAATTTATCTGTTTTGGAATGGAAAGCTCTTCAAAATTTAAGTAAAATGATTGAAATTGTTTTCAAACCCTCAGATAAGGGAAATAAGTTGGTTATCATGCACTATACCCAATATTTAGATATGTGCACGGAACATTTAGAGGATGATGAGATATATCATAAGATTGATATGTCCATTTACCAGCAAGCTTTGGCTGAATATGTTGAACTACTACAAAAAGGTAACATACTTGGATATTTTTTGGATGCAGATGTAAAAAAGAAATTTAATCCAGATGGATGTAAAATGGCCCATTTTTATTGCCTCCCCAAGATACACAAAAACTTAGCTAAGCCTCCGGGGAGGCCCATAGTTTCAGGTTGTGAGCATTTTACTCATGAATTGGGTTCATTTTTGCATAGTTATTTAGCACCTGCAGTATACATTCTACCATCCTACATCAGTGATGTACTGGATTTTTTGGCTAAAATAATTGATGTTAAGTGGAATGATAATATGTACTTTTTCACTATTGATGTTAAAAGCCTCTATACGAATATTAGCCATAATTTTGGCTTGGAAGCATTAAGATTTTTTCTGGGTAATTCACCAGTAACAGAATATATAGCTGAATTGGTATATTTTTGCCTTACTCATAATTTTTTTGAATTTAATAATCTTTATAGGTAGAAACAAAGTACAGCAATGGGGGCTGTTTTTCCCCCCATATATGCCAATTTGTGTATGGGCCTTTTTGAGAGTGAATATATCTACAGAAATATTTTTTTTTGTGATCATGTCATTAGGTATTTTAGATATATTTTTTTTATATACAGATACGCACATACACACAATATATGCATAAATTTAGTAAATTTTTGAATATATATATATATATATATTTAATATATTTAAAATATTTTACAAATATACATTTTCTGTATAAGGTAATACATTCCCTATTTAGGTGAGCACTAAACAGGAACGTTTTTATCACTTAACAGGTAAAAAGCCCTTAGGTAAAAATTACACTAAAACACTAGGGGGAGCTGTTGACACTTTAGAGAGTAGACACAACAACAATAGTTTGCTTTCTAACACTAACATCTTCAAGCAAAGACTTATTCGTACCTTTGTACTTCGATATATTATTATTTTCATTACTATTGAAGTGCAAAGGAAGAAAAAGTGTGTTTACTACACACTTATATATATTAACTAATTGTAAAAGAACACTATTATAAGAGAAGTTCGATAATTGACATGGTTACTGCTTAAAGATTTAACCAATGGACTGTGTAAATATAGAAACCTAGAAAAGTATATTTTAACTAATTCTATGTGTATTAACTTTTACACTGGTTGTTAATACAAACTTTGTTATATACATAGAAATTAATAAGTCTTGTTGTTAAAAAGTCGTCCATTACTTCTTCCTGATTGGACAGGAATGAAGAAGGGACTACTTAAGTGCAACAGCAATTAGAGTAAGATGTCTGAAGAAGTTTGGGTATTACCCGAAAGAAAAGCGCTCAACATTTACGTGGGTTTGTCTTTGAAATTTTATTAAAAAGTCATTGTGCATTTAAATTGCTCTGGATTCCAGTATTAAGTTACTTTTTCGCTCGTTTGGCTAAATGTGTACTTGCTTAGGGTACTGGTGTACTCACTATTGCTGAACAGAACAACTAAACAACATTTTTAAATGTGGTGTTCCAGGTCCTACTCCGGAGCTGAGGTTGTTTGTTTCTTTTCTTTTGTTTGTGGACATCTATTAATATATCACATAGTTTACATCTTACAGGGACTACCTGTTGTAATAAGTGTAAAGCTTGTACATTTATAGTCAAGGGTTTTCCAAATATCAATAATATTCCGTTTCAAACTTGGAACAAGTTTTCCTGGGACACTCCAGGTGTTGTGTATGCTCTTAAATGCCCTTGCAATTTATTTTACATTGGGGAAACAAAGAGGGCATTTAAAGTAAGATTACTGGAGCACGCAAGGGATATTCATAATCAGAAATTAGAAAGTTCTATAACAGCACATTTTCAACAGTTTATAAGAGCAATAATGAAGGGTTACAAGCCACTATTTTGGAAAAAATAAATGTGTCATTATATGATATATGTAATCTTAAAAAACTGCTTCTGACTAAGGAAGCAATATACATTCTTAAATGTGATACTCTGCACCCACACGGGTTGAATGAAGAGCTAAATTGGAGATTGTTAATTTAATTGCTTAACTGTTTTATTGTCACGTTTTTTAGTATTTAGGCAAGTTTTTTATGATGTTTCTTTACTCCTTGAAGGCTTTTTTTAGCCGAGACGTCAGAGAGAGATATCTTTGTGCTTTATTGTGCAATAAATTTGCTGTGGAATCTGTGGCTGGTCGTATTTTATCTATTTGCTTTCGTTTGTGGTGATACATCTCAAGAATGGCTGCTTGCTTGGACGGGTCTGGTCTCAAGCCAATGCCTGTAAATAAATAACCTACATATGTAACTTCTGGTAGTCTGAATCTGCACTTTAGAGGACTAGGCTTTAAGTTCACTTCATGTGCTCCATCTAGAACTCTCAAGATTTCTGTCATGCTATGCTTCACCATTGCCTCAGACTAACAAATCTACTATTATGGCACAAGGATAGTCTGAAAAAATTTGCTCTACTGCACACTGAAAGACTTCACTTGCAGAATTTATTCCAAATGGCATCCCAAGAAATCTGTATCTTCCAAATGGGGTACTGAATGTAGTCAATAATGAAGATTTGCGACCAAGCATCACTTGCCAAAATGAACTTTTTGCATCTAACAGAAAAAACAGTGGCATTCAGTATTAGAGCTGCGACTTCTTTGACTGTATGCATAGGATAATGCAGTCTTTTTAATGATTTGTTCAAATCTCTTGGGTCAATGCATATTCTGATTTCATCTGAGCCTTTTTTGTGAGCTGCTACCATGGATGACACCCATTCGGTAAGTTATGTAACTGGACAAATTACACCTTGCTGCACCATTTTGTCCAACTGACCTTCAACTCTACGCTGCATAGCTATCGGAACCTCTCTTGTTGGTCTGACTACTGGACTGATCTCTGGGTCTAACTTCATAGAATATACAACTGGAAGTTTGTCCAACTTGTCACTGAAAATGTCAGCATACTCTTAAAAAAAAAAATAGTATTAGTGAAGCTGGAACTGGAACATGTGCTTATTTGATGAACTTGGTAAAAGAAAGCAGATTCATTATCAGACGGTCTCGGAGATCCAACAATGACTATACAGGTCTTCAAACTACATAGAATAATATGCTATAACAGTTCTTACCCACATAACATGAAAGCACTACTGAGCCTTCGGTTTGAATTTCTTCACTTCCATAAGCAATAAGTTTCGCACAAAAGGTCACATTTAGTTGTTCACCAGCTATCACCTTAGCAAAAGTATCTGCAGACATAACATTACACTTTGAACCAGACTTTGAGCTCAGTGGACTTACCATTGATCTGGACAGTACAAAATACTTCATCCTTTGCCAATAAATCTACTGCATCGATCTTTTCACCAATTACTGATACACCATCTACACAGAAAGACTGTTGCAGTTCAACTTGATTAATTTGCTTTTTCAAATGACCAATCTTTATAACAGTCTGTGTAGAAGTTGAAACACACCACCACAAGATACAAAAAATTCCTCTTCAAAGTAAAAAGTTAAAAGTGAAAACTGTAATTGTTTAAACTTTAAAATGAAAATAGAACTTAAAACAAAGTCTTTTGCTTCGATACGATAAGCGCTTTCGGCTAAAAGCTTTCCTCAGATCGTAAAGAATTGGGCTCCATAGGGCTAAGATAAATGAACAAACACCAATAATACTGCCGAATCTGAGCCAACTCCTCCTTTTAAACCAACCAGTCATCAGCCAATCAAGGGGCTCATACAGAACACACCTCCTAATTTCCGAACAAAACCAACTGCCTTATAAAAAAGGTGCATCCGGGGCTGAAACAGCTTTGTCAATACTGGCCCATATTGCTGCTTCATTTGTTTGGGCTTCCCTTATTATTAATCCAGAGATGTAGCAAAAGCACTCAGTTCTTATTGAATTAAAAACCTTCCAAAGAATGTAGTGGTTCAAATTCCATTACTTTAAGATGAATGGACAATCACATGTCATATTTCTAAGTCTGAACCTTCTTTAAAGCAAACCATTTTTCCTCCATTAAAAGGGCTTAAAGGGTCCCACACCTCTTAATGGCAAAATAGAGAGGCAGCTTCTTTTACACTTTTCACATTCTGTGCAGAGACGGCCTTATCAGAACCAGCTCCTGAGCCTTCCCTTTTTTCTGTTCTAGTTCTGTATATTAGGAATTCTATTCTTCAAGATTGAAACAAACATCCCCTCCTTGCCTATTTATTTGTGGCAGAGGGATGTTGGTTTGTTTAAAGAAGGTTCGAACTTAGAAATATGACTTGCGATCGTCCGTTCATCTTAACGTAATGGAATTTGAACCGCTATGTTCGTTGGAAGGTTTTTAATTCAATAAGAACTGATATTAATGGGTGCCTTTGTTACATCTCTGGATTAATAATAAGGGAAGACTAAACAAATGAAGCAGCAACATGGGCCAGTATTGACAAGGCTGTTTCATGAAGACATTTTATAAGGCGTCAGTTGTTATTCAGCAATTAAGAGGTGTGTCACGTATAAGCCCTTTGATTGGCTGATGACTGATTGGTTTAAAAGAAAGAGTTGGCTCAGATTCAGCAATATGACTGGTGTCTGTTCGTTTATCTTAGCCCTATGAAGCCCGATTCTTTACAATCTGAGGAAGGCTTTTAGCTGAAAGCGCTTATATACAAGCAAAGGGCTTTGTTTTAAGTTCTGTTTTATTTTAAAGGTTAAACAAAGTTTCTAATTTTAACTTTTTACAGCGGTAGCCTTGTTACCGCACAGCAAGAGGTTCTCCCGTTCGATTCTCGACTGGGCTTGGGAGTGCCTTCTGTGTGGAGTCTGCATGTCCTCCCCGCAGTTGTGTAGTGTTCGAAAGACATGCGTGCGTAAATGGGCGTGCCTTCATTGAAGGTTGGGCGTCAAGCTGGCACCTCAGCGTTTTGTAAAAATCTACTGCCAATCATTAGCGGACCGTAGTTCCGCTGTGGCGACCCCTTACAGAGAAAAGCCGAAAGACAAACATCACCTTTGAAGAGAAATTTTTTGTATCCTGTGGTGGTCTGTTCCAGCTTCTACACAGACTTTTTGTTTCTTAGGAACCACCTTTGGCAGTTACAGGAGAGTTTTCTTGTTACTTCTTTATAACAGTGTGAGGCTTACTCGATTTGCAAAACTTTTGAAAATGGTTCCATTTCTTACGTTTATGGCATTGCTGACCAAATGCTAAGCACTTTTCGCTTTTAGACTCATGGTTGACACCACAATTGCGACAGTTAACAATAAAGCCTGACTTGGGTTTTGTCGATTCACACTTGTACGGCACTGAGCATGCTCCTTTAACTGAACTGGTCTTAGAACTTGCTGGAAGGTTGCGGGACCTCCTAGGAAAACCCGCAGGGGCAGCAGCTGCCACATGCTTAGGCTTGTTTCTGCCTGCCACATGCTGCATGCTGTCTACATTTGCTCTGGAGCCTGCTGAAACCATGCTCTTATCAGTTGCAAGGATATTTGTGTGCCTTTCTGTAACTTCACGAATTTGACAAACTTCAATAGCTTTACTCAGTGTTAAAATCACTGTCACGAAGCAAAATCTTTCTCACAGCAAGATTATTAATATCACGCATGAGCCTGTCCTTTACTAACTCATCCTTTAAGTCACCAAACTTACACATCTTAGCTTCATTTCTCAGGTTAGTAATATAAGCTGCAAAAGTTTCTCCTTGCTTTTGATCTCTGGTGTAAAACAAATGCCTCTCTAATATAATACTGGTCTGTGGGGGGGTTGCACATTTCTGTAAATTTGTGCTTCAAACACTCAGGGTCTTCCCTTGATTCAATCTGCACAACAATATGATGATTATCTCCTTTACCTTCATGTACTGTTGGTGCATATACAAATGAATGCTCTCTTTCTATGGCCTCTGACCCTGCTAGATTTAGTAAAATGAATGCCCTGGTGCATGCATCTATCAAAATAAGTTGCTTGTATGAATATATTGTGCTCTTGCTCAAATATTCTCCAATTGTTTGCAATATTCTGATCAAACACAAGTGGTAGCAGTTTGAGAAAGCCATCTGCCATATTAATGCATCTCAGTGAAGACTTTTGTCAGTATGCACAAACACACACACACGCACACACACACACACACACACACACACACACACACACACACACACACACACACACACACAAACACACACACACACAAATACAAACGTACATATGCCTGAAATTTATACCAGTACTTGTAACTACTCCCAACAGCACAACAAGCCTCTGTACAAATGAAATATGTTTCCCAGGCACTGTAATACTCTTTAAATTACTGTACTGTAAAAGTCACTTATAATTTTAAGAAACATTTCAAATAACCGCCCTGTGCAAGTAAACTGGGCAGAAGAATCTCAGAGTAAGAAACATTTCGAAGTAATTGCACTTTGCGAATAAACAGTACACAGCACACTGAAATTTCCCCAAAATGGCTGCACTTTGCTAAACAACTCTGTATAGTGTAAGAAACACTCTATAATGGCAGCACTCTACGAAGACACACCCAGCACAAGAAACTTTTCTAAATAGCTGTATTTGACTGCACTTTATGAAATAGTGGCACCTCGCACACAAAAACTCTTTGGAATAAATATATAGTAATAAACGTAGACTGCAAGTACTTTTGCACACTTTGAGATACTTCAAATAACTCTAGATATACTATTCAGAGCTCCAATCAATGCGAAGTATAAGTTTATGTCAAAACACGGTAATTCAAAAACATGCAGTTGCCTTCCTTTATTTACACTTAATGTGCCCTTTTTGCTCTTTGTTATATTCATTTTGATCATTTAATCCCTTTTCATGCCCATTATATTTCCTTGTGCTTATTTTAACTCAAAACATGCCCTTTTAACTTTAAGCATGCTCGTTTTGCAATTCTGAAGTAATTCTGAACCCTTTACATGCTTTTCTGATGCTCATTTTATCAAATCTCTTAATTACATTTTGTTTAATTAATAATTTTTTTATGCTTGTCATTTGCTTAATAAACATTTTCGTGCTACTCGTTTGCTTAGTAATGTGTTTTGTGCCCTTGTAATGCTCTGTTTTGTCTTTCTTATAAAATAAATAGTTTGTGCAAGTTTTCATTACCTTTAGTTAGTTTCTGGCCCTTTTTTGCTCTTGGTTCACTTAGTTCATCTTCACTGTTAACTCTGCATCTCGTGGCTCTGAAAAGCAGTCTCTGGAATTCCAGTTCTGACACCATGTCACTCGTCTAGTCAGGATGAAGTAGAGAACATTGTGGGTTCTGTTCACGCAGCTTTATTATATACAAACATGTATACAAACTAGCTGTCTCATACACAGATATTCACACTCTAGCTGTATTCACAAAATGGCACTGAAGTTAGCAAGCGCCTGCTGCTATTTATATTGCACGTTCAGGTCTTAGAAATGCTTCTTAAAGGTACAACACATCTGTTATTCTACAACTGGTCTGTACCTAAAACTAAAGGAACTAAAACATTTTCACTGCTTGTATTTTGCTATCCATAAACAAGAGCTTCCAGTTTCTCAGTTTATGTATTATCTTTTGTTTAGTCTCTCCTCACATGCACTTAGCTGCTAGAACAGAACCCTTCTTAATCCATACTCCTAAATACTTAATTTTATCATGTTCCCATAAATATCGGTATTGCTGGACCAATTCATGTACACAGTTTACAAATATAGCCTTTGTTTTATCTTCATAAATTTTATATCCCAAAAAGACGTGAAACTCTCTCAGAATGTTTCTCAACATAGACATGTCCTTTTCTGCATTTATCCAGTACAAAACAGTTATCTGCAAATAAAGCAAAGTTTTCTCAACTGCCATACCAACTATATCCTTGAATTTCGGAGTCCCTTATTTTCTTTGCCAATGGCTCTAAACATAAAACAAATAAAGGAGAATGAGGATACCCCTGCCTGCTTCCTCTGTTCAGACACAACTTGTAAGGTAGCAACTCTCCCACTTTAATTTTTGCTTCTGATATCTCATATATCATATTAACCTTATTATTGCATCAGGGAATGCAAATGCTTCGATAGCTCTACTCATAAAACCAGCACTCATAAAACCAGTGTACTGTCTCAAATGCTTTCTCAGCATAAAGACCCACTAACAGCAGCTGTATTTCCACAATCTTAACAGCAACACCGAACAATGTGCAGAATTAGTTGTACATGGCATTACCTTTACTCAGCCAGAAGACATAGCAAATTTGCTGCCAACAAATTCAGCTCAAATTTTACCTCCCATCACCCCCATTTCTCTCCCTCAAGAAATACCCTCCACCACTCCACAGCCAATTATCACCAAAGAACAGGCTGCCACTATGCTCTCTAAAGCTAAAAACATGGCTTTAGCTGGGTCTGAAAATATACCAGGTTGCCTCTTGAAAAGCTTAAAATCAGGATTTATCAGGCCCATTAGGATCTCTATTTAACCACTGCCTCCAGACTGGATTTGTCTTGAATGACTGGAGGACAGAAACAGTCATCCCTCTGCATAAAGGGGGACCATCTACTGACCAGGAAAATTAGAGACCCATATGTTTGGCTAGTCTTATATACAAGGCTATGGAAAGAACAATCATGGGCCTTATAAATAATGACAAAGTGAACCTCCAAACACTGGACCCAATCCAATTCATCTTTGTCAAGGGCAATTTATGCCTACTGAATCTGATATATTTCTTTGAGGAAAGTCACTATGCCATGGATGAAGGTAAAACAGTACATATTGTCTATCTTGACTTGGCCAAGGCACTTGACACAATTCCCCACTCAGGTATTGTAAATAAGCTCACAAAACTGGGCATAAATCCCTATGTCATCAGAAGTATAGCCAACTGGCTCATGGACGGGATATATGTACATGTGGTTAAAGCGGGTGAATCCAGATTCAGCAAGAGGCTAGTGACTAGTGGTGTGCCACAGGGCTCAGTGCTGGGATCATTCCTATTCGGAATATATTTCTCTGAAGTCAAGGCCAACATGGAAGGCCTCTGGATGACAAAGTCTGTTGACTACTGCAAGCTAGGGGCAATCAGTGACTCTCCCAATGATGTAGATATCCTCCAAGAGGGTCTAGCTCAGACAAATGATTGGTGCCAGAACCATAGCCTAAAACTAAATGTGAAAAAATGCACTATCACACTCTTTGGGAAGTCAAATACCCCTGCAAATTACATCAACAGCACACCCTCAAGAGTAGACTCAGAGGTGAAAGCTCTAGGTACATAGACATTAGTATGAACTTTGACTTCCATGTGTTCACAGTAGTGAAGAAGTCCTACTATGTGGCACAACTTATAAGTATAGGTATGGAATCCAATCCAAATAAATTATAGTCCCGCTGTACTCCGCCTTCAGTTGATCAATTATCAAATACAATACACCAATTTAGATGTACTTGACTAGGCACTTAGCAGCTGGAGTGAATTTAGAGATTCCTCACAAAGAAAATACAGGGTGTAAACTATACTATGCAGATAGGAGACAGAGTAAAGGGGCAGGGCTTTTAGTATCAACTATTAAGGTGTGACCTATGCGTGACCCACAAGGCACTCAAATCCAGCCCTGATGGTGCTGCTGCTACACATCAGCAAGTCAAACAGCATGAGCTGCAACAGCCTGATCTAGGGATCTAAACTTAGTCAGCAACTCAAACAAAACATGCTGGAGAGAGAGTGAGTCTCAGAAAATTACTGTTCTTTGGAACAGGCTTGCTATTCACATTAAGTAGAACTCTTCCCTGGCCCTCTTCAAATGCAATTTGAATCAATGGATGAGGAATCGGAAATTCACACCTGGGGTAGTGCCCATGTCCCTTATGGACAAGGGCAATCTATAAAGATAATCAGGGCACAGGTATAAATTCTTGCCATCCTCTTGCCCCCTAGGAGCCATATCATGGGTAAAATCTGGTTATACTGACTAGGCTTGTAAGAGCTCTTAAGCCATTAGCCTAGTAATCCCTTAGGAACCTTTTTCTTACATGATTCAGAGGGAAGCAGAGTATCTTTCAATTTTGGCAACACATTTGCTATTGTATTCGCTATTAAAGACATAAAAGCTTTATAATCAAGGTTTAGAATTCAAACTGGCATATACAAAACTAGGTCTGATAGGTCTTTACTGTCTTGAGGTATTACAGCCATCACAGATTTCTTCCACAATGTTGATGCTTCATCTCCTTCTAAAATACTGTTAAATAATTCCAGATCTAATTACTTTCCATTCTCCTAACTTTCAAACTTCCACACGAATAGCATCGACCCCTGGAGATTTTCCTGCAGACTGATTGTACGTCACCATTTGTATCTCATCTCCTCCTATCTTAACTGTTAGTTGTTGAGTCTCATCCACCTCTAACTTTGGCATAATTAATTATTCAATGAATATTTCCATTTGTGCTCTTTTTTGATTTCCAAATTTCTCTGCTTTATACAAATTTTCATATAATTTCCGAAATACCTCCAGTACCTCTACAGGATCTCTAGTTATTTTCCTTGTTATAGGGCCTCAATCTGGCAACCACTCCTTTCTACTTTCCACTGCCCAAGTCATTGTGCTATATTTTTGTGCTCTGGGGTTATCAAAAAACAAACAGTTGCTTAACAGCAACCGTAACTCATGCATATTATCTAGATACCCATTATTTTCTCTTTAGCACTTTGCCGTTGTGCCTCTTCTTGTTCAGTGAGATTCCTCCTTATTCTGCAATACTTTAACCTTTGTCAGCCCCTCTAAATAAATCCTGTTACACCTTAATAATCGCTCTCTTTTATTTCTACCCTACATTTAAACTCCACTTTTAGTTTATCCCACTCTCTATAACTTCTGAAGAAATGTTTACCTTCCCTAATAATTCTCAAATAATTTCCACTATCCATTCCTTTAATTCCTTTATTTTTAACGGGTAGGTAGGTAAAAAAGCACCAGTATCTCATTTTTAATTAATTCCCCTGCATATGTTCTTAGGTGTTATTGAATGCATGATCTGAAATACTTGCTGAATGTGTGACAAAGCTTTCAATTAAATGCACTTGTTCCTATGAAACAATTTCTGCGTAGTCTAGCCCAGTTATTGAACCTTGGGGAATAATATGTAAAATCTCTCGGAGATCTTATTACTGAATTCATATCTTCCATACCAAATATTTTCATAAGTTTTCTTCAGAAATCTGCCCTCTTTTTCTTACATTTTCCCTTCTAGGTCCCCCAGATACATCCTCACTGCTTAAAATCAAATTCCAATCCCACCTACAAGTAATAGTCCCTGCTGAAAGCGGATTATTTCTCCAAAAATTATCTTTAGCTACATAACAGCAGTTTCAGGAGGAATTTAAATACATGCCATTATAATCCTTCACCCTTGCCAACAGCCTCTTAATACCAACAATCTACCATTATATTTTCCTTCCTCTTCTAGCACTACTGAAGCTTCCCTAGGAGTTAATACAAGTACTACCATTGTCCTTTGTTTTATACTCTGCTTAATATCTCTTCTGAAATCTGTTATCAAATTCACTCCTTTCCAAATGTGTCTGTTATAGCATTGCTATTTGCACTCTGCATTTCTTAATATAAATCATTACTCTTTCCTTTTTGTCTACAGCTGGGAGACCACTCATGTTCTAAAATAGGGGTAGTGCAGCCTTTAGGATAAAAAGTTATTATTCCCACTTCAGCAGTGACAATCATCAAGGTTTACATCACCGGTTGGTTAGTCCTGCCGCAGCAGCTGATTAACACCACTCACTCTCACACATACGCATATGACAACTTTTTTAAATGTCTAATTCTGTCTTGTGAGTTACATGCATCCACTAATATTTGACAGATTGATCTTACATGCAGATGTTTCTTGTAATCTCCATTTGAACCTATCACATTTTAAAAGACTTTTCGTTTTAATGAAAAACCTCAAAAAACACCCCTGAACACCCCTATAACCCATTTACGCAAAAGAAACACAAAAAAACACACACTTCTTAAAATAATGAAGTTTAACTGTCATGATAGGAATAAAAGTCCCAAATCAAGAGATGTACACACAGGCATTACCTAACATTAAGTTATTCATGCTAAGATGAATGTTACAGCCTGTTCTCCTACTTACACTAATTATTGTCTGTTCTTGCCTCACCTTTATTCACCTCCCAGATGTGAAAAACTGATTGCATGTTTTCAGAAAATACTAACCTTTAGCCTTAAAGTGCACTGGCTTTTGCCTACCCCTGTAGTCAGCTTGTCTCTATGGAAACATAAGAACATCATATACAGCTGCCCTCCGCTGCAGACTTGTCAACTCACATTGAACATTTAACTTGTAAAGGAAAACTTTTCATTATATTTATTGTGCTCTTATTTACTTGCTTACACACACACACACACACACACACACACACACACACACACACACACAGTTATTAGATTAAGCCAAGGTTCTCAATTCAGACATTCACCTATGAAACATTAAGAGAAACAGAAAACATATCAACTCGTATCATAATCTGTTCACTTTTACACTTCATCCCCCACCTCATCAACCCAAGATTACTACATATTTACCTAAACATGCATGTGTCCAGCCTTTCTTCTCTTTTTTCATTGCAAAGCCTACATTTCTTAAAAAAGAAAAAAATGCACTTCTTTACTTTAGTATCCATCACATACAGCAATAACTGAAAATGCTTTACTGTATTCCAATGCAACTTATATCATAAAATGTTTTTTTACACAGACAATGTTAAGAACAAAAACTGTTTTACATACAGTTACTTATTTCCTTTCCTTCTGGTGTCCTTCCAAACACTGACATGAAGTGGGGTATATGCTTTTCAGACCTCCACAAGTTTAACAAAGTCAATAGAAAGTCCAATCTTTCTATGTTTTCTTGCAAAACCATACTTCACAAATGTGATTTATGCTTTATAATCTCACATTTACTAATTTCAGTGTTGGTGCTGCTCTTCCTGTTCGTCTTCAGTCTTCATCTCCCAACCCCAGACTCTAGTTCAAGTCCAAAGTATTCCAGATTCATCGGAACTCCTGTGTTTTATTCCGTCTCAAGCACTTTCCTTTGAAACACTGGAAAAAGGCTTCACTGGCAAAGTCTCTATGAGTTTTATTATTAGAAGCAGAGTGCATTCCGTTTGATGGCTCACTTTTTGTTGGGCAAACCTGCATTTCTCTACATCCTACTCTGCATCAAAAAATAACTTTGATCCACCAGGAAAAAAATATTCTGAAGACAGCACAACACAGCAGCTTCAATCTCACACCTGCCTCTCGACATTCTCCAATTGCTGTGATGAATTTGCTAATTTTCTGCCCAGTGTACAGTGAACAATAATTTATCACAAACACACTACTGTCTCCAATATTTAACAGTCTCTAATTATTAATACTTTGCCCTTCTGCCACATTTGTGACCAGATCAACTCTTTCTTCCTGTATGAGTGCATCTTCACTAATACAGGTTTTGGGTGCTTTCAATGTGCCCTTTCAATTAACAAATTTTTCTGTGGAATTCCCATCAAGTTGCTTGTGTCTGCTTTCATAAAATTCAGTTTGTTCCTTCTTTCTCTGGTACAGCAGAAAATCTCAGAATTTTCCCTGCATCCTCTGTCCACCAATTTTCTACAGTTTTTTGAAACGGCTCTTCTTGAGCGGTCTCCTACTCAGCCAGCCTTTTCTTTACTTTGACCACTGATTTTTGAAGTTTTATTAGTTCACCTGAATAGCTTTTTGAAGCTTCTTCCATTTTTTCCAGCCTTTATTCGAGTCGATATACACCTTCGCGGTTTTGTTTGCTTTAATCAGCTGTGAGCACATTTGGTTTATTTTTTCCTCTAAATTACTGGAAGCCTCATCTTCCACCAAAGTTGGAGCTTGAACTGCTTTTTGATGAACAGCTGCAAGATTCTTCAGTCAGTGTTTTCTCTTCTCCTTTTCTCACTGATTTTATTTCAGGCTCTAACTCATTCACTCCAATGGAGCTCAGAAGTTTGCACTGCAACTTCCAATAGGTAGAGCCTAAGCCTTCTGACAGAATCAAATTATGTCCTCACATTTCGAATATTCATATCTATGGTTTATGAACGAAGTATAAATGGCAAACCCTTCAGCACAAACTATTTTTATAGTGCTAGTATTCTTTAGGTTCTAGATCTTAAACTGAATTTTATAAGTCACAGTAAACACAGTAACTATTATGTTTGTAATATTTTGTAAACAACTTACAATATCTCAACAACCACTCAAATTACACACATACTTGTCAGCAGTATTTTGTTCACCTAGACGACAGCTTTCATATGAGACTATGGAGTTCTGTGTTACTTGGTTGTTGAGATATTTAGAAAAATGTGAAAATTATAACTATATAAATTAATATAATAAAAACAGTTAATATCTCTTTACCTGCACCAGACAGAGGTCACATATTAATGCAGTTGAGTTTGCCATTGTGTAAGCTTTAAGATAAAATCTTAAAACATGTACATAGCATGATTTTGAAATTGTTTGTTTGTCTCTTTCAGCTTTTCCCAGTTAGGGGTCGCCACAGCGGAACTCCGATCCGCTAATGACTGGTAGTTGATTTTTACGTGCCGAGTTACCAGCCCTGACGCACAACCTTCAACGAAGGTACACCCATTCACGCATGTCTCCACGCAGAAGACGCTCTAGCTGAGAATCGAACCGGACAGTATTTTACTGTGAGGCGACAACGCTACCACAGCACCACCACCGCGGGTACTGATTTTGAAATTACTGACGCAAATATTAACCAGCAATATTTGCCGCCTAGAGGCATCAATAGGAGTTAATTGCAGATGCACCTTGAGGCGTCACTCAGATGTAATGAGTTAAACTTCTACTTTGCTAGCATCCAGGCAGTGCACTTACTACTCAGTAACTGAATTTATTAAAACTAGCAGAGTTACTGGCCCTTGTCTCTTAGTTTCTTTTTTCACATTGGGTGAGCTGAAATTAAGCTGTTGATCCGTGTGCAGGAAGAAATGGAAACAGATGATCCGCTGTGGCAACCCCTAATGGGAGCAGCCGAAAGAAGAAGATCCGTGTGCAGCCATCGTTGAAGTCCAGGCTGGACAGTAGCATTCGTCTTTCAGAAACACATGTACACATGGAAGGGAAGGGTTGACATTAAAATGTCATGGCAGGAAAGCTCATGGATGTGTGGTTACATCACTGCACACCTGCTCCTCAAGGGAATCTCAGGGCAAACAACAAAATAAAAATCTCTAAAGTTAGGACACATACTTATCTCCTTCTCCTCTCATTCCTCCCTTGAAGATGGATAATTGCTCTGCTAACTGTGTTGCCAGTTTTAGAGGCAGGTTAAGACTGCCTGTCTGGTGAATGGGATTTGGGGGAAGAAGAGGCACTGGCATTAGCAGATGGTCATCCTGATCATGGCAGCCAGAAAAGTATAACAGCAGCAAATAAATGGAATGGACAGTCCAAGTCCCAATAACAGTGACTTTTTTCTCCATTATAATACATGTGTGTGGATTTAAAATAAAGTCAAATTTACAAAATCTCAGATTTACATAATCTCTCTGCCACCTAACAGAGTAGCTGCACTTGTTACAAAGAAAAACCCTTAAAATGAGTCAGTACATTGCATCCTTGGGATACTGTTGTAGTAATGTTTATTTTTATAACAACGAAACAAACCACCAACACCAGTGAAACAGAGAACAATGCATGCATCCATGCTTACTGGTACGCCTTCTGCTGGACACAAAAGCAAAAAAAAGTCAGACCTATTTGCTAATCTAGCACAGCAGACAATATATTATTACAGCTATCATGTACATTACTCACAAAACAGGAAAGTTGCACTGTCATTAGGAAATAACCTCAACATCACTTTACTTTTTGTACCACTTTTCACAAAACAGGAGACAAGATCCTTGTTACTACAACATCCTTTCATCTCCATCTAGACTATCTACCTCTTTCCTTACTCCTGAAAACTCTATCACGGCTTATTATCTGTATAAGATAGCTATAATTTAGGATACAAAAGGACTCAGACATTCAATCTAATGTCAGCAGCATCTGTAAATATTCCAAATATAGGTAGAGTGGAGTCTCAAATTTTGGTAATGAAGTATCTTGGCTTAAAGCCAAGGTACCATATATTAACAAATTTAATATGGGGGCTGCACACACACAAAAGTTCATATAGGTAAGCACAGTAGAATGTGCTGTAGGTTTTCTTTTTTTTTTTTTGGTGGTTGACACAATTTACTCCACATTTCACCCAAGCCAACCCCAGAGCAGTAAGTCAATTCCTACAATTCTCAGTACAAATAGGCACCAAGACATTTTTGAATACCAGATGTGCCTAAATCAAACAAGATACCATGTACATGCCTTTCCTAGAATTTAACCCAGTTTACTGAAAAATACAAAGACAAACTCTCAACGTTTCAGAACTTTAACCTACCTTAATTAAGAGTCACACAGATATAATGAAGCTGTATTGCCTAGCCTTGGAACTTGCCCAATCAATAAGCCAACAAAGTATCAACACACAGTTCTTCAAAATACTCTCGACAGGATGACATTAAAGTATCAAGACCATTACAGAGGGAGGCATAAAAAGAAGTTATGTTCTTACCATAACGTTCCATGTGGAGTGTTCATCTCACCTTTGTTCTTACACACGGGTTGTGAGCCGATCCTCGGCTCCGAGTCGGTCGCATAGCAAAGCTCTGCATCTTAGAGAAGCTCGAGACCAGGCTATATCCCACAATCCTCCCTGCCATTACTCAGATCTAGTTTGCAAGCAAACCAGACTAACAATAACCCTGAGGTGCTAAGGCTACATACTGCCACAAAAAATTCAGAGACACCATCTCACTGACAAATTAACTAAGGGTAACGAAATATACCCGGAAGAGGTAAAGACATGTGGACCAGACTCTAGTCCTACTCGTTCTTCCAAACACGTGAGGGAGGGAAGGGGGGGAATGTAAGAACAAAGGTGAGATGAACACTCCACATGGAACGTTATGGTAAGAACATAACTTCTTTATGTGAGAGTGTTCAATCTCGCCATTTGTTCTTACACACAGGTAGCGTCCCTAGCTCCGTCAACCTGAGGGACTCATGGAAGAACGTTCCTGAGCACAGTGGAACCAAAAGATGTCCTGTCTTTGGAGGCTTTGTCAACCCTATAATGAGCGATGAAAGTATGTGGTTTAGACCACGTGGCTGCTGCACAAATCGTGTCCAAAGGCAGGCGAGCTGCATGAGCCAAGGAAGTGGAGACGGACCTAGTAGAATGGCCTTTTGGTTTGGTGGGCAAGGCCTGATTTGACTTAGAATACACAAAGGCTATACAATCAGTAAGCCATTTAGAAAGCATATGTTTTGTAACTGCCATGCCCTTTTTATTGTCTGCAAATGCAACAAAAAGTTGATCTGTTTTTCTGTAGTCTTTAGTCCTGTCTAAATAAAATCTGAGTTGTCTATGGACATCTAACTTGTGCAACATATATTCCAACTTGCTGGTATGGTTCTTGAACAAAGTAGGGAGTTCAATGGACTGATTAATATTTATGACAGAACATACCTTAGGAAGAAAGGACGGATTTGTTCGTAAAGAAACTCTATCTGGGTGAAAAATTAAGTAAGGCGGTTTAATTGACAGTGCTTGCAGCTCTGACACTCTCCGAGCTGAAGTAACCGCTACAAGAAAAAGAGTCTTCCACGACAGAAACTTCAGGAGGCAAGAAGAGGCTGGTTCGAAGGGTGGTAACATTAGTTGTGACAACAACAAATTTAAATTCCATGGGAATAAAGGGTCTCTGACGGGCGGTCGAAGATGGAAAGAACCTTTCATAAAAGCCTTACAAAGCCTGTGGGACATAATAGAAGAACCGTCCTCACCAACATGGAAGTTGGATATGGCAGCCAACTGCACTCAGTGTGGAAGTAGAGGCTCCTTCGTGGAAAAGGATGGAAAGAAATTCTAGAACTTTATGTAAAGGAGCAACCATGGGGTCCAAGTGTTGAGTAGATGCCCAGTACACAAAGCGTTTCCATTTACTCTTGTAGAGTTTTGTGGTGGAAGCCTTATGAGAGGCAACCAAAATGCGCTGAACTGCCGGATAAAGTAGATCAGACCTGGCTAGGCGGGGAAGTGGAGCAGCCAAGCTGCTAGTTTGAGGGATAGAAGAGACGGGTGAGGAACTCCCGATGAATGTGTCAGTAGATCTGGTACTGGGTCCAGGATCCAAGGTTCCTCTGTTTGATGGGCTTGAAGAAAGGGGAACCATATCTGTCGAGGCCAGAATGGGGCTATGAGTATAATTGTCCTTTCCAGATTCATGGCTTTCTGAAGAAATTTGGGAATCAAGGGGGTAGGTGGGAATGCATATAGGAGACCCGGGGGCCAATCGTGTATCAGTGCGTCCCTGGGGACATCCCCTGGAGGGGGTAGAAGGGCAAAACAGCTTCTGCATTTGGTATTCATCGGGGAGGCGAATAGATCGCAGCAAGGCTGGCCCCATTTGCGGAAAATTCTTTCCGCCACTTGTAGTTTGAGGGACCACTCGTGAGGTAACAGGATGGCTCTGCTCAACCTGTCCGCAATGACGTTGGATGACCCCGGGATGTGCGTTGCTATCAGAAAGCGACCCGTGGACTCTGCCCATTGCCAAATTCTCATGGCCTCTCTGCATAACGGGTAAGATCTGGTTCCCCCTTGTTTGTTCATGTACCAGACTACAGACATGTCTGTCTGAACTACTACTGTTCCTAGAGGTAGGAGGGTTTGAAAGTGCTGCAACACCAAGAACACCACCCTCATTTCCAGAACATTTATGTGCAGGTTGTACTCGATGTTGGACCATTCCCCTTGGACTGTTATTCCCTGAAAAAGTCCCCCCCACCCTATCAGGGAAGCGTCCGTGGTTATAGTGGCCGTCGGATTTGATAGAACAAATGGACGACCCATAGTGAGATCCTGGCTGGACACCCACCATGAGAGGTCTCGCTTGCAAGAATCTGTTATCAGAATCTCGTACATTAGGGGTAACTGCTGGAACGACCACTGCGTGAACAGCAGCCATTGGAGGAGCCTCATGTGCAATCTTCTCATGGGAATCGCAATCAGGGACGCTGCCATGAGTCCCAAAACCTTCAACACCAATTTGGCACTGCAGCAGAAGAAGAACCTGTTCCTTGAGGGATGAAGCCCTTACTTGAGGGAGCTTTACCAATGTTAAGCGCGTATCTAGGTCCGCTCCGATGAATGAAATATGCTGTGAGGGCAGCAAGACAGATTTTTTGAAGTTTATGGAAATCCCTAGGTGGGAACAAAGGTTGACTGTATAGTTTCTTGCTTATATGAGGAGACGCTCAGTGGTGGCGGTGAGGAGCCAGTCGTCCAGATAGGGAAACACCCAGAATCCTAGACATCTCAAGTGAGACGCTACCACTGCCATGCATTTGGTGAATACCCTGGGGGCTGAGGTGAGCCTAAAGGGCAGAGCTCGAAATTGAAAATGACTGGCTCCCAGCCGGAAGCGCAGGTGATCTCTGGACATTCTGGCCATCTTGATGTGGTAGTACGCGTCCTTGAGATCTATCGAGCACATCCAGTCGTCCTTCTGCAAAAATGGAAGGATCGATTGAAGCGTGACCATCCGGAACTTTTCCTTCTTCACGAAGGTATTGAGATTGCTGACATCCAAAATGGGTCTCCAGTCCCCTGTCTTTTTCGGAACTAAAAAGAACCTTGAGTAAGTTCCGGATCCTTTTTGGTCCGCCGGGACTGGCTGAATGCCTCTTTTTTTTGAGCAGCTTTGAAATTTCTATTGCTGCTTGGCCTCGTAGATGGGGTGGCACATCTGGAGACCTTTTTTGTTGGGGTGGAGTTGACAAAGGGGTATTTTGTATCCTCTGGTTACAATGCTTTTTACCCAGGAGTCTGAGGTGAGAGTTTGCCAGGCCTGTGGGTATAAAGCTAAGCGACCCCCGACTGCCTCCAGAGCAGGACAGTCGGGCCCCCATTCAGGAGTGCTGGAAAGGCTTACCAGGGATAGTATCCCTGTCGCCTTGGTTCTGCGGACCCCCTCTGCCGCCAGGGCGGCGTCTTCCATGTCTGCCCCCCCTCTGCCTCTGGGGGGGGGGTTCACTCTGTGTGGCCTGGAAAGATCCCTGAGTTCTACGGAACCACATTTTTCTGCCTCGTTGCCCTTTGGGGTACGGTCTGGATGGAACGGAAAAACGGACTCCGACAGCAGACAGAGTCTTTCCTTCCTGCTCACACCGAGTTAATGTCTCTTTCACTTTGGGCCCAAAAAGAGTGACACCATCAAAGGGGGCGTTGGCGAAAGAAGACTTGAAGGCTTCCGCAAAAGAGCGCAGCCGCATCCAGGATTGTCTTCGTAGAGCAATCGCTGAAGCTGCGGCCCTACTCGACCCTTCAGCCACATACGAGATGAGCCTCATGGACGAGTTCACTACTGAGGTAAGGGTGTTAAGTTGTGCTGTTACCTTATCTGAAACAGCAGCATCTGTGTTACCCTGGAGGGTATCTCTCAGCTCCATGATGAGATCCCTCTGTAGTCGTGTAAAATGTGTCAAATAGTTTAGCGAACACATGGAAAAAGTCGCTGAACTAAAAATGCGCTTCCCGTATCTGTCCATAGTCCTAGAATCCTTATTAGGAGGATGAACAGAAGAGGAAGACTCTGACATCTCCTTTTTAGTGGCTGCGGCCACCACCATAGCGTCAACTGGGACTCCTTTTGTGAGATAGGTCTTGTCCTGGGGAGCGGTAATAAATTTACTTGGTTTTCGAGGGACCAGTTCCACTGTGTCCAGTGTCTCCCACGCCCTTCGAGCAATCAAATCCATTAACTCATCGAAGGGCAGAGTAACCCAGGAGGTAGAAGGTTGAGCACCAAATGCCTTCAGCAACACCGACTCGTCCTCAGTGGGGGCTAGGGACTGCCAATCACCCCTCTGTTTTAATATCTCCAAGATGTCCGCAAATGAGACATCCTCGGAGGGGGATTTTGGGGACCCCTCTGACTCATCCAAGTCAGTGTCAGAAGTTAGAGATTCCTGTGGGGAGTCTAAGTGCCTCCTCTTGCACAATCTTTTCCTCGGGACCTCATCGGAGGGGGATTCCAGTGAGGCCTCCGAGGAACAGGGAGCATCCTCTAGGGATGGCTGAGACAATGGTGCTCCACGCTTTGGATGTGTCGTGGGAACAGAAACAGAGAGCGGCTCCTTAAGGGAGGGAGAAGACGCATCCGATGAAGTGGTTGTCTGTGTAGACAAAACCTTCCTCATAAGGTCAAAAACCCCTAAACCTCGGGTCGAGGACTCCCCCGGTTCCGAAGAACATGGAAGAATCAGAGACACGGGGCCCATGGGTCTCGACCCCGAAGACGGAGCCGAGGCCCCGAGAGGGAGAGTCGGAACCGAAAGGTCGGTACGACTCTCGGTCCCGGAACCAAGGAGAGATAGTCGACTCCGCGACTCACCTATCAGTTCCGATGGAGTCGAGGTAAATGGTGTTGATCGTACAATGGACGGTTTCGGCATCGAGGGCTCCACTATCATCAGCTCATCCTCTTCCGACTCCGAAGACTGGATGGGTCTCGAAGGAGGACCTGTTGGAGATAAAGGAAGGCCTTCTAGTTTCGACACCAACTGGGAGGAAACTGCAATCAATTTGGAAAGGGCCGTGTTCTCCATAAGTTTCTGCATGACACGATTCACATCAGTATCAGATAATGGTCTGGAAGATCGGGTCGAAGGGGCCGAAGATGGCACCGACCGAAGAATAGACGGTGGCGGTAGTTCCGACACCGGTTCCAAGACCTGAGGCTCAGTGAGAGACAAACATTTGACGCTCGGCCCCGAAGTCTGTGGAACCGGCGAACGAACTCTAGAAGATGTACTCGGAGCCGATGACATGGGCTCCGACATCTTCGACCCCTTCGAAGACTTAGAAGCCTGCTCAGACTTGTCCAAGGCCTCTTGGAAGGCAGGCTTAAGAAGCCCCCTATCAATAAGTTTCCTGCGTCTATCTGTCATGACCCTCCCACTGAAGGAATGGCAAACAGAGCAATCCTCTTGCAAGTGGAGAGGGCCAAGACAGTAGACGCAGGAAGTGTGGTTGTCAGTGATGGACATTTTCTGTCCACACTGACACCTTTTAAAACCAGACTTGGCTTTTTCAGACATAACAGTAAACTTAAAGAAGAGGTATTTAAAGTTTAATAGTTTTAAGTTTAAGAGAATTTACAGTTAAGTAAGGGTAGGCCCCAAAGGTAAACCTATAAAAACTAACTATAATATACACATACACACACACGCACTATAGTATAGAAAAATAAAATATCAAAAAACTATAGGAGTACAATAATTTTTGAAAGAAAGAAAAAAGACCATCTTATTTGTCTAACAACAAAATCTCTGGTCCGAGCTCTCTGTAGCGATGTGACCCGTTGCAGTGGCAAACTAGATCTGAGTAATGGCAGGGAGGATTGTGGGATATAGCCTGGTCTCGAGCTTCTCTAAGATGCAGAGCTTTGCCTTGCGGTCGACTTGGAGCCGAGGATCGGCTCCGAACCCGTGTGTAAGAACAAACGGCGAGATTGAACACTCTCACATCTATAAATTCCTTGAGTAATCAGGGGACTCTAGCTTATCTGAAGGTGGGATGGGCTAAGTATATGCTGAAACAGGAAGGTGCAAATCTCCATAAAATGGAAGTACTTAAACCACATATGAGATATCAATGCTTTTTGTTTAGCACCATATGGCTCTGGTCACGATCAATTTCTGGCCCAGCCCGGATGGATACAAAGATAAACATTTACACACGATATAATAAAAGCAAAGAGGGTAAAAATCAACTGAATAGCATTCATCAGAGGTTGAAGCAAACAAACTAACAACAATAATCACTGGCTACACAAATTAAAGAAATGTTATTTACATTATTAACAGAGGAATGTCACAAGAGAAAGAGGAAAAAAAAGGGATGAGTAGAGTGACAAGGCTAGTTAATAGCATTTACAAGTTCTTCCATGATCAACAGTATAAGAAGTGAAACCTCTTGTTATTTTGCTAGGTAAAGAATCTTAATAGGTGATATGGCCTCTGGTGAAAAACTGCAGCACATTTGTAGTTGGGTAATCACTTTACTTAGAAACAGTTATAATCCAAGACCTGAATTTGGTATAGTTATAAAACTGCACTAAATTTGAGTATTTCCAGCTTCCCACAAAGATTTTTTAAAGGTTTAACAAGTACATTAATTTTTATTAATGTAGAAAACATTTTAATAATACGCAACTTATTATTTTAAATGTTTGTTTGTATGTCTTTTAAGAACTGATTGGTGTGTCTTATTGGAGAAATACAAGTAACTGTGAATTGATGGATTAATTTTGATGTAATTAATTATGGGTCGATGAACTGACCCAATGGGATTAGATTAGATGTTTTAAATTTTAGCTATGTATGTTTTATTAACAGTTCTGAAGAAGTCTCATTAAAAGAGATGAAAGTGCTTAACTGTTGTCTCTTTGGAATTAAAAAGTCTTCACATATTTTTTAACTGGGTCTCCAGTTCACCCTTTGTTACCAAGTATTTGTTTTGGTTTGAGTGAATTTTTCTCGGCAATAGCGGCTCTATTATTGTTTTTGGTTTGTTGTTTTGGCTTGGAGCTGCTAGGCAGAATGGAATCCCATGATTTTTGCACTAGCAGGATGCAAATCGCAGTTACTTGATGAACTTACCAAATTAATATAGATATCGTCCGAAACGGACAATACTGACTCACAGATTGCAAACAATGGAGACAATGGTCCCTGATATCAACCTTGGCAATCTACTAATCCAAATGGATATTTTGCAAGAGAAGGTACCACTAACTATGGAACTGATTTACAGGGAACGGGAGTGTTTTTCCCAGCTTCCAATCCACACAAGAAGATGATATGACAGTACACAATATAGGGCAACCGGATACCCCTGGAGGGGTTATACGAAGAGACCGAGAGGATGAATCCTCAAAATATCTAAACATAGACTTTGAAGGGCGGCTGATTAATACGGATATGATAATTGACACTAGCAATGTTTATAATGTGAATAGTCCTTCTTAATACAACATACTTTATGAATTAAAACACAGTTTATCAAAATATTACTCCTTACTTATGGACAATTTCTTTCGGCATGACAGTTTCAAAAGGAAGCAGGTACCTAGGGGTCTGAGATGTTTTAAATACCCTAATGATGTCAAGGAAGGCTTGGACTTCCATTTAGAACTTTTGGATATTTTACTAATTCTGGTCTAGAAATTTTGAGGGTGATAATCAAAAACAATCAAACATTTAGACAGACTGCATGGAGAGACTTTAAGGCTTCACAAATCTATAAAAAATGATTTAATGTTTACAGTTCAGGAATACAGAACTAAATATTATGTTGTTTTACAAGAAGTGGACACTATGACTAACAATGTTAGAAAACACAAATTAGGGAAGACGGAAAAAGACCATAAGGAATATATGGAGAAAAAGTTGGGAGAGTGGATAATCTGTGCCAGCCTCTCTCAGGTGTGTGCATGTGTGTGTGTGAAAATTAAATTTCAAAAAGTGTGTGTGTCAGCTACTTGGAGCAGAGACACAAAGCACTGGTTTCACAGAGAGGGTGCTGAACACAGCTGCGCCAGAGGGGAGTCTTACTGGGGACTTGGAGGGAGACAGATATAGAGAAATCCAGACCCCAGGCTGACTGTGTTCCCTGTGTACTCTTAAGGAAACTTGTGCTTGATGGAGAGAGGTCTGCATTTGGAAGTGCTGACTGTATCCATCTGTGTTCCAAGTGAACATCCCTCTTTAGTGTCAGTGGTGAGGACTCAGGCTCCTTGATTACTGGCCCAGCGTGGGGACGCCACAAGAATGAATGCAACTGATATGGGGGTGGGTGGAAATGGGGGCAGGGTAGAACACAGCAGGCCGAGCCCGATCCAAGAGAGGTAGAGCATTTAAAAAACAATCAGCCAGAAGGATAGTTTGCTTTAACTAGGGTAGGTGCTACAGCAAATGAGAATGAAGAATACACTGACGCAGAGTAACAGCTGAGTTTTGGAGAGGGAGAAATGGAAGTTGATAACTGAATAAAGGAGCCAGTACACATTAGTTCAGTGCTACTAGCTAGTTAAACAGCAGAGAGAAGAAAATGCAAGTACTGAAAGATTTTAAGGTAACAGATAGATGTGGAAGGTGAAAAGAAGGAGGGGAGTCTAGAAAAGAAGGGGGCACAGATTTGGTGTGCACACCACAAACCTAGTTTGCTGCTATAAATGTGCAGTACAGTGAAGAAATTTAAGTTTGCTGGAAGACGCAAGTTGAGCAGCAGATAGACCTGGGTACCACTCTTGTTCCCTTTGGAGCCTTGATGGACTCCAGGTAGCCAACTGACTGGGAGGGAGGGAGGGAGAAACCGCCTCTGAACTGCTTGGATAACTGTAAAATAAAGTGTAGAATGGCACATAAACAGTATAGGTTAGTGGCTGTATATAGGGTTAGGAAACAGGGGAGCAAAAGGAGAGGGAGAAACCGATAGAGAACTAGTAGGAATTTATATTCAGGAGAGTGTAGCAGAAACACACATGTAACATTAAATAGGAATAGAAAGCAGCAGAATAGTCACTATAATAATAGTACTGACTCTGGTATCTTCAGACGGTTCAAAACAAGCTTAACAGTAGCAGGGGTTAGCAGTACTACAGGTAACTATACTAAATAATGCAGATATATGTTCACTCAATAGAAGAACAAGCCTTAAGCAGTAAGCAGCACTAGGATTGGCACAATGATACAAATGCAGTATACAGTTTGTTAAAAAGGAAACTTTAAGGCAAGTAGCTTACAGTCTAGCATTGCAACCCTAAAGGATTTAAAGAAGAAGTCTGTGCTCTTTAAACAAATGCTTAACTTGTTATATACAATAAGTAGTAAAGAACGACTCTGCAGTATAAGATTTTAAACTTGTATACATTCTGACTGTACTCTAAGGCTCTGGACATGCGATCAATTCACATGAGGGATGAGCATTAAAGCAGCAGCGTTAAGGTTACTATTATTAACTGAATGCAATACTTTTGGGGTACGGAAATTAGATAGCAGTGTTCCGCTTATGAATGAACACAGTAACCAGCTCTGGATAATTAAGAATACACTAGGCGGATATCTTTACAGCTTGAACTCACAAGTTATTAAGTACAACCTTTACAACAGTTATAGGGTAAGTGAACAGACTCAATAACCAGCTCTAGAGAAATTAAAAAAAAATAAATAAATAAATAAATAAATAAAACACAGTAAAGTTTGGGCGCAAAGCCCTTCACAGCTTTCCTGTCAAAAGGGAGGAGGAGGAGGCCAAGCCTACATAAAATAATGCCAGGAACCAAATAAATAAAATAAAAGTCTAAACCCTAGCATAAAAAAAAAACACACATGAAAAAACAAGGGAGGTGGAGGGAGGGAGCGGCTACTGCTGCAGTGATTGTCCAAACACCTACTGTTATGGTAAATTTAATTTCCACAACTGTACGAAAAAACAAGTATCCAAAAGTGCCAAAGTGAACCAAAAATAGAAGTTATGTTCTTACATAACGCTCCCATGTAGTTAGTTTCGTCTTCTTTTTTTTTGGATGGCTGGAGCCCGAGCCGACCTCACCACCGGATCTAAAACCTAAGTTGGTTCCACCGCCCGAGGCGAGGCTCCCCTCCTATTATATCCCAATGCTACGTGAGATCCTCCTTCATCTCGTAAGCTGTTGTGGCCCAGCCTATAGTAGTAATGTAATGTAAGTAGTCCTAAAATAAGTAAAAAAAAAAAAAAGAAGGGTGACCTACATCCTGATCCAGGAAATATGCACAGCAGCATATACTACCATATAGATTGATGTCGAGACTACCTTTAGCAAAAAGGACGGTTTCGTTCAGAAGGATAATTTGCGCCTTATGAAAGTAAGCACGACAAGGCGACAAAACAGACTTTTTCTTTCGCACTTTAATGTGCCTAAATTTGACAAATGAAAGGTACCATAATCTCTAGGCCACCAAGGAGAGGGAGCTGGGGGGGAGCCAGGGACAGTCAAATATGGAAACAACACCTGAACTTTGCCGCCCAGGTGGGTGAAGAAGCTACTGCCCACCGGCCATGCATTTGGACCGGAGTGATGTGAGACCAAAGGGCAGGGCCCTGAACTGAAAATGACTAGTTCCCAGTTCTGAAGCAGGAAATCTTCTTGGGCCGTCATTCATTTTTATGTGATAGAGCAAGCATCCTGAAGGTCTATAGAGCACATCCAGTTTTGCCCAAAAGGGAAGGATGGATTGCAAGCGACCATCCTCGAGATCTTTGTTTTTGACTGATCTCTGTTCAAAGATACTGAGATCAAAATTGGTCTGTCCCTGTTTTCTTTTTTTGGAAAAAAGAACCCTGCTGATCTGCTGGATTGGCTGTCTGCTGGGACTGGCTGAATTGCTCTTTTGCAAAAAACCGCTTAGATCCCTAAGCAGCTAGATCCTGGCCCAGGTGCGAACAAGGAAGTTTTTGGTTTTGAATTGGAATAGAGAGAAGGGAAAAAATGGAAATGATGGACTGTGGAAAGAGTCAGGTCTTCTTGGAGAGCACAGGCTTCTGGGTACAGTGGCAGTTTCCGGTGACTCCGGGCCCTGGGTGAGGGAAAAGTGGCTCTCAGGCCAGCTGAGGGCACTGCTCCTGGTTCTGGGATTCCGATTGCCCTGTTATTCTGGTCTCCCCTATTCCGCGTCCCCCATTCATTGTTATTCCCGCCTGCCTCTGAGCGCTGTCTGTAATCTAAGCTGTCGCCCAGTTGGAACCACACCAGATCTTTTTACCTGGGCCTTTTCCACCTTTCTGGCCTTTGGGTAGAAAACGGACTCCGGCGGAAAAAAGGGTCTTGCCATCAGAAAGCGTCTTTTAGATCAGTTTCAAGAGAGAGTCAAGTCAAGATTCACTTGAGTGACCAACAGTGAGAGGAAAAAGAGCGGGAGTTAGTGAAAGACGCCTTGAAGGGGTCCGTCCAATTGCATAGCATGCCGGCATGCCCACATAGCCGGCCCTACCGCCCATCAGCCGCGCGCAAAGGAGGATACGGAGGTGCGTTGGAGAGTTATAAGGCGTGTTCATCTGTTCATCTTATCTTGAAAACCCCAAGCTTCACATTAATTTGACACCGCTTCTTTGTAGAAGTCCAAAATCTTTGTAAAATGGCAGATCAAGTCCCTAAATGCACTTGTAAAATTAAGTAGGCGAGTTCTGCGATCGTGCATGTCCATGGACCTAGATTCCTTGGGACCCATTCCGATGTTGGGAGGTAGATTCCTTGTTAGTGGGATCAGCTACAGTGGCAGCATCCACAGCGACTTCTTAGTGGAACTCCTTGTCTGCTGGGTGCCAAGAGAGAATTTTTGTTTCTCCTGGGAGGGGGTCTCCTGGTCAGGGGTCCACCTGGACTCTTAGCAACATGAGTCTGGGAGGGGGGGCATGAGGGGGACACCCACACCTTGAGGTGGCGAGCCTCAAGGGGCATGAGGCCACAAGGAAGGGGACAGGCAGGACCCGCAAGGTACAGGCCTCTGCTCCAAGGGGTTGGAGAGGATGCAAAGAATGTCTGCAAAGAAGACCAGAATTCTAGAATGTCTGCAAACCTCAGATGATGACGGGAGGGAGGGAACAGGGAACCTGGACTTCCTCTATACAATGTGTCAGATCTTCCTTCCTCTTCCGAGGCTCTGTTCCCCTCAGGAGATCTCCTTCCGGGAAATCTACAGAGAGACCACAGGGGCTGGGGATGATGAGGAGGGGATGAGGAGGGAGGCAGGCTGAGAGGAGGGGGGGAGGGAGGGAGGAGGTGAGGGAGTGAGCACTGAGGCACATCTGCATGGAGGACACCTCAAGTGACTCAGGCAAAGCAGAGCCTGTCGCAAGCCGTGGTAAGATGACCCTCAGAACCACCCTGCACTGGCGAGAGAAGAGTCGCCCCCCGGCCGTGCAGCGGCCCGCCTCCCCCAGGCCGGGGCTGAGACCGGGAGGAGGGGGTCGGACAACGAGCCGACGCTCACCGCCGGGCCGAGAGAAAGAGGGGGCTGCGAGATTCCAGGACCGGGGCCGGCAGCGGAGCAGTGGGGTATCGGCTCCGGCACGCTACTCGAAGAAAATCGACATGACGACGGAGCTCAAGAGAGTCGAAGGAGGAATATATTAATGGGTCTGGCAGGCATCGACTGATGAGTGGCCCGAGCTCAAGAGAGTCGAAAGGAGGAATATATTGATGGGCAGGGGCACATCGACTGGGTCACATGATCCGACCTTCTCGATTGCCCCGTGAAGGAGATTATTGTGAGACGTCATTGGAGCTCCTGAGATCCTGGAGATCCTGGAGCCGAAGCCAAGGAGCCAAGGGAGGGGCGCTTCCTGGTCTTCCCAGGGAGATCCCCGGGGCGAACGAAGAAAGCCCAAGACCTCGTTTCTGGGCCTTCAGCTGTAGCTTTAGGCTCACCGCTACTGCCGGGCGAACACGGGCCCCCAGCCGAGCCGATCCAGGCAGGCCGAACTAAGTCACAGGCCGGGAGACTTTTTCCGCCTGTGGCGAGGGCGATGTGTTAGATGGTTTAGGTACCTACCGGGTAAGGAATCCTCTGGACCTATATGCCTTTTCCTGGCTTGAGTATGAAGCACTGGCACACAGCACAGGAATCCTGAGGCCTAACTTAACAGAGTATTTATGAAGTGTTTTTTCCTGTCAGAGACATTTGAAGTGGCTGCAAACAGCACAGAGAACATCAGAGGTTTACACTGCAAGAGACACACTGAAGGTGTAACACACAACAGTGAAAAGCTTACACTTTGATTCTGGACAGTCACATCCACACTGATTCCACAACTATGTTTTTTTAAATTAGTCACCAAAACACACACTACACACACAGGAAGAAACACAAAAGCAGGCACATTAACTAGGTTAAAAAAAGATCTTGTATAAAACCCAATTAGAAGAATTTTAAAAACAAGAAAACCACTAGGGAAGAAAGGGGAAAGAGAAAATAAAAAAACACCAGGAATTAATTTAAAGTTCTTGTGGGAAAAACTACAATTTTTAAGAAAAGTCTAACAATTCTCATTAAAAGGGGTAAAAATACAGAGATCGAACAAAAAGGGGCAAATCTAGAAACTTGGGAAAGAGCCAGTCTAGGCCGGTAAGTGAACTCGAGCAACTTTAGAAACGCGAGCTCGGGCCGAGGTTTGCTGATTGTGGATCCAGCTCTAATAGTGAGATATACACCAACAATCTATGAACAAGGCACTAATAAGGACCACCAACTTCCACAACTGTACTACTCTCATCACACTGAATACTGCCGTAACCTTAGTAATAAGGGTATACTACCTTAGCTAAACTACATTTAGGAGGTGGAAGAAGAATCCAGGAGCCCATGGAGAATGATCCTAGTAAACCTTGATCTGGACCCTAACAAAGGAAGCTTACAGTTATTTACAAAAGTATGTACAGAGAAAAAAGTAGCAGCTTCCAGAATACTTCTGGAATCCAGCCCATTACAGAGAAACATAGATGAAGCCATGGCCTTGGTAGAATGGGCCTTGACTGTGCCAGGAACAGTTTTGTTATGCGGAGTAATCCCATAGGCAACCATTTAGAAATAGTCTGTTTTGACAAAGGTTGTCCCTTCTTCTTACCTTCACAATAAATGAAGAGTTGATCCGTAGACCTTGAAGATTTAGTTCTGTCAAGATAGTACCAGAGTTGTCTCTGAACATCCAAAGTATGGAGGATCCTTTCTCACTGATTTTTAGGTGCAGAAATGAAAACAGGGATATGGATTACTTGGGCTTGAAGTAAACTTGGATAGGTCATATTAGGCATAAAAGAGGGATTAATTCTCAAAGGAAGCCTAACCCTATGGAAAATGAGACAGGATTGATTCCCAATAACAGCCTGCAACTCAGATAACATTCTTGTAGAGGTCAGAGCAATTGGTAAAACTGTTTTCTATGTTAAGAACCTCAAGTCAGCCATATCTGATGGTTCAAATGGAGCAAGTGTTTGCTTCTCTAACAAAAATGAAGATCCCAAGGACAGGCCACAGGTTTTCTTGGCAGTCTCTTATGTAAAACACCTTTCAAAAACATTTTGACATGAGACTGCATTGAAAGAGGAAGCTCCATAGGCAGACATGCTGAAGTGACCGATATATGAACCATGATACAGGAATAAGAAAGGCCATAGGATTAAACAAACACTGTACAGGCAGAGAACAACTAGCCCTGACTGGGTGCTGGATATGTTGTGGGGACCAACTACAAAATATTTTCTAGTAGCAGTCTTTCTTGCATGCATTAGTACCTGCTGCACACCCTAAGTAAATAGATGCCTAAAAGGAATTAATAACCTATAATCCAAGCAGTCAATTTACGTTGATTGACTTCAGGGTGTATCCAATGCCCCTGTTCTTATGTGAACAGATCCAGTATGTAAAGAAGCTTGTGGAAATTGACTCTGGCCATTTCCAAAAGTAGGGAGAACCATGGTTGCCTGGGCTAGAAGGGAGTAACCGCAATGATATTGGGAGATTCCTTCTGAATCTTCAAAAGTACCCTGGATATTAATGGAAATGGTGGAAAAGTATACAGGACCATTCTTGTCCAAGGAACAGAAAAGATAGGTCTTTCAGGCATTCCTGCATGGAGTCTTGAAACAGAATCTTGCCAGCAGATTGCTCAAAGAAGATGTAAAGAGGTCTATTTGAGGAACTCTCCACAAATGGATCAAATCCTGGAAGACCCCCCAATCTAAACTTTATTCACAAGGATCTACCCTGGCCCTATTCAGCGTGTCTGCTACATGATTTTGCTGTGACAGAATGCAGGATCCCTGTAGTGTGAGGTTGTGCTGTGAAGCTATAACCCAAGCTAAGAAGGCTAGTTTGCAAATGGGGGTGACATGGTTCTCCAATTGCTGATGTAGAACATGGCTGTGGTATTGTCTGTAACCACTTGAAGACGTCCCAGGGAGCAAAGATGGTTCAGGGAGTTTACTACCTTGATCAGGGCATGCATCTCCTTGATACTGATGTCCCACACCCCTACACTTTTACTTCTCCTGAAACTGCTTCCTAAGCAAAGTTAGAAGCATCTGTGGTGACTGACTTCTTTGGCGCAGAAAGGGAGACCAGAATTTAAGGATATCTGTTTTCTCCACCAAAAGATTTGCTGCACTGGGATTTTAAAAGTTAGTGTGTGTTAATGGTAGGACCCAAGAGATTTCAGATACCACTGTTTCTTTCTCATTTAGACTCTTGCCAGGGGTATCATGAGAATAATAGATGCCATGAGACCAAAATCCTGAGGTATTCCCTTCTAGTGCCCGAAGTCCAAGTGGAAAACCTTAGAAACAGATCTAGATAAAGATCTACTTTTTCCTGTGGAAGAAAAGCTCTTTGAACTGAGGTGTCTAACTGATATTCCAGGAACACAACCGTGTGTGAAGGAGTCAAGAAAGACTTTTGAATATTCTCCTGGAATGCCAGCTTGTGTAAGAGATCTCTCACCAAAGACAGACTTCTGACACTTTGAAAAAGACTCTGCAAAGACGATAAAGTCATCTAAATATGGAAAACTGTGGATATCTGCAGCCTGCCATAGGCTATTACTGCCAGACACTTTGTGAACACTCTTGAAACAGTGGATAGTCCAAAACGTAAGGAAGAGAACTAATGTGATCCAGACACACAAAATCTTAAGAAGCATTTGAAGTTTGGATAAGTAGGAATTTAATAGGCATCTTTTAAGTCTAGTGTTACCAAAAAACTTGAAAGAGAAAGAAACAGATTAGAAAGAAACAGATTAGACCCCAGCCATAAACAAACTATACAATAGAAGGAGGAAGCTACTACATGACAGAGCAAAATCCCAAAAAGGGAAGGCATCTCTGATCAGTATTAGCAAAAAACTACGGGCACTCATAAAATCGTCTAAGGCCAGCTTCGAGAGAAAAATTGCACAGGACACTAAGGATAATCACAAGGCTTTCTTTAGTTATGTTAGGAACCTGGGTGGGAATTCCCAGAAATGCTCAGAATTAGTCCAAAATGACAAAAAATACACCAAACCCACAGACATTGCCAACATCCTAGCTGACAGGTTCAGCGCAAACTCCCCCCACCAAAAGGGCTAATATCTATCGCAGCAGAGTGCTGCCCCCCTGACATCTCAGATACTCAGGTAAGAGCTGCCCTCTACAAAGCAAGAAACACAGCATCAATGGGACCAGACTGTGTCCCGGAGCTGCTACATGAGCTCCAAGAAGAGCTAAACCCATACCTAAAACTACTGTTCAATCTCAGCCTTACTACAGGATATGTACCCAAAGAGTGGCGTACAGCAACAGTGGTCCCTCTCCACAAAGGTGGTGCCTCAACGGATCCTGGAAACTATAGCCCCATAAGTCTCACTAGCTTGGTCTGCAAAGCTATGGAAAGGATCATCATGAACCTTATAAATAAAGATATCGGGGACCTACAGACACTGGATCCTACCCAGTTCGGCTTTGGTAAGGGCAGATCCTGCCTCTTAAACCTGGTCGATTTCTTTGAAACAGTCACCAAGGCCATTGACAAGGGAAGGTGGTCCACACAGCCTACCTGGACCTCGCAAAAGCCTTCGATACAATACCCCACTCGGGCATTATAGATAAGCTCACCAGCTTAAATATAAACCCCTATGTCACTAGATGGGTTGCAAACTGGCTCAAGGACAGAACCCACATGGTTAGAATAGCTGGAGCCATGTCAGACTCCAAACCAGTTACAAGTGGCATCCCACAAGGCTCAGTCTTGGGACCTCTCTTGTTCGGTATATATTTCTCGGAGGTACAGACCAACATGGAAGGACTGTGGCTGACCAAGTTCGCAGATGACTGCAAACTGGGCGCCATAATAGACTCTCCAGCCGACACAAGCATCCTCCAAAAGGGCCTCACAGAAACAGACAACTGGTGCCAGAGCCATGGCCTCAAGCTAAATGCCAAAAAGTGTATAGTCATCCCCTTTGGCAAAAACAAAGTGCCCACAAATTACCACATAGGTGGTAATCCATTAAGTACAGAAGAAGTCATTAGGGACCTGGGGACCCAAGTTGATAGCAATCTCTCATTTGACAACCACGTGGCCAAAGTGGTTAGAAAAACATTTTATACAGCCCACCTAATCATGAAGGGATTCACATCTAGATCAGGGGAGGTCATCGTGCCTCTTTACTCATCCCTCATCAGGCCCATAATTGAGTACAATGCCCCTTTTGGGATGTACCTTACCAGACACCTGCGGCAACTGGAAAGACCCCAAGAGTACCTCACCAAGAGGATCAAGGGGCTCAAACAGATGCCGTATGCTGCCCGGTTAAAGAAACTCCAGCTCTACTCAGTGGCATACCGCCTGCTCAGAGGCGATCTGTGCCTGACGTATAAAGCCATGTCCAACCCGGAATTAATGGACATGCTGCACCTCAGAAAATCCAAATCCCATCGAGCTACGCGCTCGAGGGACTTAAACCTCAGCACTGAAATAAATAGGACATGCTGGAGGGACAGATTCATAACCCAGAGGCTCCCTTCACTCTGGAATAAAATCCCAGTCCAGGTTAGGCAGAGTCCCTCATTGACTCTCTTCAAGAGGAATCTTGATGAGTGGATGGGAGATCATAGGTTTACCCCGGGTATCACTTCTGTGTCACTGTTAGACAGAGGCACAGTATACTAACCTCGAAAAAGGGCATAGCAAAATTAATTTAAAATGGGTGGTGAAAGCCATACACACTCTGGCTAGGCTTATAAATGCCCTAGGGCAGATAGCCTAGTATGAACCTATGAAGTGACACAATTCTGAATTTGGGATCTATCATCACAAACACGTTTAGGAAAGAAAGATCCAGAACTGATCTCCAATCATTCTGTTTATTTGGTACTAAGGACATCCTTAAATAAAAAAACCCTCCCCCACCAGGGAAGGAGGAACTGGTTCTATCAGTCCTTGGGACAGCATGTGAAAAAGAACCAGTGGAAACAAAGGGTCTGATCTGCAGGATGAAGAATGACCCATGGAAAGAAAGAAAAATCCTCTCACTGCCATCTACAACCTGGATGAATGACTTTCAGAATCTATTTGTCTTAAACAATATGCTGCCAAACAAAAAAACTGATATTCAGTTTTTCTGGAAGACAAAAGGGGCCAGGGTGGAATGGGGTCACAAGGTCTCTTGAATAATCATCCAGACTTGTTGAAATGTCCTTAGTTTGGGGATGTTCAAGACTTCTTTTTGGTACCAGTTTGCCTTTTCTTCTTAAATGTCTGCTTACCCGTATTTTGAGACTTTATTTTGCCCTTGGAAAATTTAAAACAATAAATGAGAAGGTCACACAGATGAAAACTCTAGCCAAGATGGTGTTCATAAGGGTCATTTGCATATATCCCATGGGCATCTGATTCAAGAGGTTTGAGAGGTCACTCATTAGAAGTTCCAGCTTGGCTGGAGTTTTCATTTAGTTTTTACCCCTTGGAAAACTTGGAAAAGGATGGCTGAAAAATCTTAGAGATTCCCTGGATCAGCTTGCCCTTTTCATCACACATTTTAATAATCTCTGCAGCAAAGAGGCTAAACACAAACTCTGTCCAATGGAGAATTTAAAATCTCATTCAACATGATCTGGAAGGTTCTGAGAATGCAGCCATGCAAGCCTCCTCAAAACAGTACCAGCGGCTACAGCACTGGAAGAAGTATCAGAGTCATACGCACACTGTAAACAATGAGTAGTAACCTGTGGAATGGAAGTTATTTAAAGTATATTTTTCTCCAAAAGAAGAAAGTACAGATAAAACATTCCTCACACTTTCACAATTTTGTCAGGACAAACTTTAACATACGAGCCTCACAATTCAAAAATTCTGAAAATCAAAGTTGCAGAAGTATACATTTTTTTCCCATACCTATCAATAATTGTCCCATCCTTATCACAAAAAAAGTAGGATAGGAACTAAGAGCTTAGCAGCAGTGGGATCACCTACAGTTACAGCTGCTATGTCATTTGGCAACAGTGTATAAAAATGTAAATACTGAGAAACTTTGTAAATTGTGTCTGCCTTTCTATGGACAGCTGGCTGACCAAGAAAATTGCAGGAAATATACACATCCTCTAAAGCAGACAGAACAGGGAGGAATGGGTAAAGGTTTTGGAAAATCTTTCTGTAATAACTCATCGTCAAACCTCTCAACTGTACTGAATTACTTGGTATTTACCGGTTTTGAGGGCAAAATAATGGGGTGCCACAAATTTCTGAGTGGCCTCTTAAATTCCCGATTTTTTTTTTTATTTTTAGTCTCAAGTCAGCAAGTGGTTTAATGGAAAAGAATTTACAGCAACAGTTGTGACCCTGAACACCAGCAGCAGTAAGTAAGAGACAGAGAAAGTATAAGGTATATGCCTACTTAGTTAAGTGTCAGTGTCATCCAAAGTCTTAAGTCAGCATTTTCGGGCACAACAGACTAACCTTTCTAATGAACGAATTGATTAAAAAACTGTCAGTCTCAGATCCACCTCTTCTCCTGAGCCCTGCTCTTCTTTCCCAATTGGTTTATGATATGACCAGCAGTAGCTCTTCAGAAGTTTTATTCTTTTTTTCTTTCCATCAGCTGTTTAATGATAGGCGTATGTCCTGTAAAGGAGGACTTGGGTTTACCTTGTCTTGTTTTATTTACCAAGATTAATGGCTATTCCATTTCACTCCACACTACTGACAGTTCCACCTCCCTGATGTTAGTAACTCTCAAGATACCCCTCTCCCTTCTACAAAAAATTGAACTTACAGTACAATGGAAAATCGTGTATAACGACGACCTGATTACTTGTGACTGGATGCTAAAATGAAGACAACAACATCAGGAAGGGTAGAACATAATGTTACTGAGGAGCTAACCTCCTCCATGTGCCTGGAGCTGTTTGATCATCCTGTGACCCGGGAGTGCGGGCATAACTTTTGCAAGTCTTGTATCAATACAGTGCTCGAACTGGAAAGTGATGCTTCCTGCCCTTAGTACCGAGCAAAACTGCTGACAAAAGATACATGTCGGTCAACAGAACATTAGCCAATGTGATGAAGTTAACAACAGTGCCAACGTAGTTATCCATCTCACATATAAAGCAAGCAGTCTACAAGAAGGCAGACGACACTTGGCCCTGCCTCATTTGTCAGTCGTCAGAAATGTGCCAAAGCTTATTAGTAGAGAAAACAAGTCCTGAGGTAAGTTACAAAGCTAGTCTAGGATCACTCATTCCAAGCCGTGAAGACACATCTTTAAACGACAGGTTAGTATACAGAGAGTGCAATGAGCACAAAATAAAGAAATAAGATTTAGCTTGGAAACTTTCCAACACTGCCTAACTCCAAATCATTATCTCTGGCAACTGCCCATATTTTTGTCTCTTATTTTGTATCTGTCCACTGTTTGAAGTCAGTGAGTCATTAACTCTTAATTCATTTTAAACACCCTTCCAACGAGCTACTATCTGCTCTGAAAACCGAGAACCAATCACATAGGCATCTTCTGACGTCCCATGCAGACTATCATGGGATTCACTGCGGCTCTCGCACACTGCCAACTCAAACTTTGTATAACTTTTTGCGAAGTTTGCTTTCCTGGAAGAGTTGCAGGTTTTGGGGTGGCTGCTCCGGTCTGGATCTGCATCCACAATGCATATACTTCTCCTGCTGTTCACAAGGGGGTACAAGATTGCTGGATTAAAGTGTACCCCTGAGAGAATGACTTCACTAGTTTGCTACCAGCTGTAAGGGATGCTTATTCCACCACCTCCTTAACTAAAGAAGATAGTCCAGTTTCACTGGTTGCCAAGTGCCGACCTCTCAGCATGTACTGGACAGACTAAAGTCCTAGGCTTCCTTTTAGCATGGAAGCCCTCATGTCAGACAGAAAACTAAACATGAAACTTTTTTTCATGGGGATGGTCCTGGTGCAAGTATGACTAGGCATCTATACATTTCTCAGGTATCCAGGGAGACTCCAAGTCCAGTAGGGGCACCCAGTGCTTTTGATGTTACTGTGGTAAAGCTGAAGAATGCAGAAAAAGTGGAATGTGTGTCACCGTGGGTAAAAGATGGCAGCTTGTCTCCATCTCAGAGTGAGTACAACTGCCAAACTGTTTAGAAAACCAATTGTTATAATTTAAATTGCACCCTTGCATATGCTGTTCTTCCTAAGGTGGAGAAACAGACAGGCCACCACTCAATAACTGAAGGACAGCTTTCTTTCCATTAGGTATTGCACAGAACTACAGTGTACATTAATTCTGAGATAAAAGGGAGGGGGCATCTCAAAATGTCTCCTTGCATAAGTGTAAACAACAGACCTCTTCACCTACGAGCTAAAGCATAAAGTGGTGAATTAGCACTAACACCATGCCTCTCTTACAAATGTAAGAGATGAAATATATTGAAGTGGCAATTTATTGTTCACCATTCATTTTTTCTCCACTGAACTTACTTGGGGGGAGGAGTGTAAATGCCAGAGCAGAAATCCAGCAAGCAAACATATGTCTATTGTACAGAAAATGCCAATGCTGGACTGACAGACAGTATACATTTGCAGTACGTCACTTTTTAATGCCTGGCTTTTATAATACTGATTTTTTTTTTTAAATATGTGGATCATACCTCTCAATCTCTCAGAGCAAGAAGTCTGGATAAAGCCAAAAACAATAGTGGGATAAAGGCCCAAAAATAGAGACAGATTTTAAATATTGCTCCTGCAAATTCAGACAGTTGCTAAAACAACAGGTTTTGCATTATTATGTATTTAATGAGGGATATGAAGTCTGAAATTCAAATGTCTGCCATTATTAATTATTTAGTGACTTCAATCTTTATGTTATCCCACAATTCCACTGGAGTGGGTGGGGTTACACATTTATATATGCAAATTGCATGTTAATCAGCATCCCCGTTTTTGGACAGTTGTATCTACTTTTCATGGGCCTTTGTCAGATTTTTCATGTTTCCAGGTTGATAGGTATGTTCATAGTATTTTCTGAGGGACTGAGAAACCTCAGTGGTCTCCCACTGAAAACAGTGCCACATTCCAGCAGTAGTCTCAGAGAACAGAAACCCCCTCAGGGAGAATCGGAAGGAGAGCTTTCCTCTAATTCTTAATCAGAAATCTTAAGAGGAAAACACCCTGATTTTGTCCCTGCATCTTCCTGCTCAGATTCAGAAACTTGGATTTCTTAAAAAAAAAAAAAAAAAAAGAAAATCCCTCTTTCTTTTACCAGAAACTACTTTACAAGAAGAATCAATATCCTGAATTAAACCCTGAGCCAGACCCAGCAAGCTTCCCCCATAGATGGGCACAGCATTCTGACACAACTGGGAAACAGTACAGTTGTGTACACTTACCATAAATACAGATGTTTGAGTGTATTCACTGTTGAAGTCATCACATTTGGGTTATCTGCCTGCAGGTAGCCCTCAGCCATCCTGAATACCAGAGTCTTCAGATTTCTGCATCGGATGCTGTCGCTTCTTCCATGATGTCAAGCTGTCAGGGGTATAAAACATGTACCCGACGCCATTACATCAGTTTTTCTTGCCCCAGATGTCAGGTGCCCCCCACAATAGGAAGCAATTATATGGTATGGTACACCCCCATCAAAAAGCAAATACACATGAAAAAAAGCATCAGGGGGCTAGAGGGAGGGTAATCAGGACTGCAACAGTGAATATACTCGAACATTACATTTATGGTAAGTGTACACAACTGTACTATGTTCTTTATGTTTCACTGTTGCAGTCATCATACTTGGGTTGTTTCCCAAAGCTAAGGAAGGGAGGAGGTAGTTAAAGAGCATTAGGGCCAGCTATTAACTCATTAACCCCGAGTACCTTCTCATGGCGCCTCTGTGCTTAATACCAAGCGTGCCATGAGAAGATACTAAGCGCAAGCTGTTACCCCCAAGGGCCTTCCACAAGCGTGATAAATTCTATTGCAGGTTTGTAGCTGTGAAATCGTAACTGAACTTGTAATTTATCTTCAGCATGTTTTTACATTAAGTTTACATTATACGTTTATTAGAAAATCTTCTTCTAAAGTTGTTGATAAAGCAAGTGGTGGCAGCCAATTGGATTCCTGCAATCCAGCCACCACTTGCATCACACCTCAACCCCCAAAGTTATGTTCTTTTGTTTTTTTGCCGTATTTACGTTTATTGGACTGTAGGCTTGCTTTGTTTGTGGCTGAGGCAGGGGACGTCAACATCATGGGTGAGTGTAAAGGGGTGTTAAAAAGTACAGCTACTTCTCAATCAATAAGTATTTATAGTATAATAAAACAAACTTTTCTGTTTAGGGAGTCGAGTGTTTATGGTAGAAAACTTTACATCACGTTTCTTTAATGTACATCCTTCTTTACTGAATTATAAGGGGAAAGTAACGTACGTTACGAAATTACCAGGTGTAGCTGTCAACTTCTTTGCTCAATATATCTTGTATCTCCCAACTTCTGCTGTATTAGTTTCTAATTTCATGAAACAGTATTTCATCACTGTCTAATTTCATGCTATTGCTTCTATCCATCTCTAGATCATGTCTGAAATTACTATTGCACAGTCAACAGGTCATTTACTGGATTTCATTACGGCAATAGCATAAAATATTACCCGTACAGAACAATAAGAATGCATGTATATACACATTTTTTTAATCGTGACTATATTTGGTGATAAAATCAAAATGCGCACAGCTACAAGTTCCAAGAAAGACATCTATTATCCTTTTTCAAGTAGGTCCAGCGGGGCGGAATAGCAGATAATAATAAGCGTTAGTAAAGGATGCTATAAAGCTGCACAATCAGAGAAGTTGTCAGGAAAATGCTAATCAAGATTTAATACAGTATGCAACCGCACAGGATGCCCATCCTCTGCATTTCGTCATGCATTTTTTACAGCCTTTATGTATCATTATCATCCTTTGCATCATCCTAATCTCCAGCATGGAAACAAAGCAGAAGACTGCAAAATGCATATTCGGATAATAAAGACTGTGATGAACCTTTAACTCTGAAATATAATGCCACACAGACACACTCAAATGACTGTGTTAAAATGGGTTTATAAACAGAAGACAAGTATTTGCTAAAACTCGTGTTCTTGCACTTTTAAAAATAACCATAACGGGGGAAGGAGGAGTTTTCTCTCTCTCTCACCATTGCTATTGCATTTAACAAAGATTTGTATTCCACTGTCTCTCCCCTCCTGCTCACACACACATGCATGCATATACACTTACAGAGACACACACAAATTGCAGATATTTACCAAGCACTGATCTTATTTCCTAGACAGCTTTTGTGAATATGGCAAAGCATTATGTTATCTGAGCTACTGATTATCTGCAGTTTGTGTGGTGGGGCCAGCTGTGTGTGAGTGAATGCATGCATGAAAGTGAAATGTATGTCTGTGTGAAAGAAGAGTAGACTGTGTGTCTGTGACAGCGAGTGAGCATGGAGAAAGAGTACTGCAAATTAACAGCTCAATCTAAGTAAAAGGAGTTTTTTGCTGCTTGTTTGCTTATCTGCAGTTTGTGGGGTGGGGGAAGCTGTGTATGAGTGTGGTTGTATGTCTGCTTGTGTGAGTGAATGCATGCATGAAAGCAGAATGTAGATCTGTGTGAAAGAAGAGGAGACTGTGTGCATGTGTGTGTGTATGACAGCAATTGAGCATCCAGATAGATAGAGCCTTTAATTTATAGTAGTAGTTGTAATTTTATACTAGTTGATAACTGTTCTGTAATACAGACTGAGATAAGCTGAAAAGTTCTGTAATCGGAAACTGACAGCTAGTATAAAGGTAAAGGACATATCTGGAAGGCATACATACTGCATAAACAGAAAGCGGTATGCTATAGGTAGTTGAATGGCCGAGACAAATAACGAGATACCGAGGGGTAACTGAGTCTTCGGGGCACACCATTTGGAGAAAATAACCAAGTAAATAAACGATCCCAAAATCTGTCAACCCCCACCCTGAAGTTGCCTATCAGACCTTGACCAGTAGAGGAAGCTGAAATAATTATGATCCGAATCATGTCAGCTCAATTTCAGATGTAGTTGAAACCAACCTTTACAACGTCCGTTTGCTGAAAATAAAATACACACTTCAATGACTGTAATCTTTCGATCCTGACAAACATTTTTAATGAAAATGTCAAGGAGATGTCAAGACGAAGGTACATGCTTTTGGAGCACTCACTAGTTCCCCTACTCTGCCAGAAAATATAACTAGAGCATCTGAGTTTCTCCCTGTCAAGTGCCACCTCCCACCGGCCAGATTCGAGCTATCTCTAGAGCACTCTCTTCAGTAGCACAGACAATGTATGTCATAGGCCACATGCAGGCTGACGTGCACAACCTCATTATCTAGTTTTATTCAAAATGAATTTAGAAAACATGCTAGCTTTCATAACGCAGCCAGTCAATTCATGGATGCACTAAAACATACATTTGAGTGCAGTTCTGTTTCCTAAGAAAGAAGTTGGGAGCACCTACTTTTATTTTCTGAGGTGGACTGCTGATTGACAGGTCTGTTGATAAACCGGAAAAAAAGATGGGATTATTTTTGTTGTGAGTGGACTTTGCACATTTATATTATATTGGGTAACCAGTAGTTTGGTATTTTCTACTTCTAGTACAGCATAGAAGGGTTCATTTCTTCACACAGAGGGTACACATTCATGAACTTCTCTCCTCATTGACTGAATCAATCACCTGCAGCTGAAAAAGCACCTTGGAAAAAAAACTCCTTTATATTAACCACTTGGGAGTGCTTGCTTTTGTTATCTGTATTTAAAGACATAGCAGGTTTAAATGACTCGTGGACCAAATGGTTCTAGCAGAATGAGCCACTATGAAATAATCAGGAACGAATATGTGAGCATTATTTAATATGTCATCCTAGTCATGTAATGCATACTCTGGATTTGTGTTTTCTTATGGACTTGGCCACTTTGGACCTGGCAATGGAACCAGTTTCTTGGTCTGAGCATTTCTTTGTCAACTTTGGATTAACCCTACCTAGCTCAAGTCCACCCAATCTTGAACGGTGGGATATTCGCAATATAAGCCAAATTACCACTGAGAGTTTTTCTCATGCTCTCAATCAGTTCCCACTGGAGAGTGATGCTGAAGATGTGAATGTCCTGGTAGAGGGACACTCTCTCATTCTCTCTCTCTCTCTCATAGTCATGCTCTGGACTCCTTAGCCCCGAGTCATGTTTGTCCTGTCTCTATTAAGAGATTTGGAACATGGTTTATCATTTGCTTTGCAGTTTGTGACAAACAGGGACAGGCTGGAGAGTTTCTGACATCGGGCCAGCCTTTGAAGTAACAAGATTGAGCCTGATGAGCATTACATCAATTATCAAGGAGAGATTTCCCATAAAAATATTAGAATATCTGTCCAGGGAAATCTCATCAGTGGCTAATTGACCAGCTACACACTTTTAGATGGTGGAGAGGCTGTGGACCTGGCCTGTCTGACCACCATAAGAATTTTATCAACAGATGAATGTGAAGTGGCTGCTCAATTTTTCACTGTCATGATTGTCTCTATTATATCGTTCCTTCAAATGGCTGATCCTAAAGGTGGAGCTGTGTCCTCTTTCTTCCCTTCAAAGTCTTTGCCATGGTTCAGTACTTTATGTTAGCTAGACAAAAAACGTCTATACTAGTGAACTTTCTGTATTATCATGTAAGTGTTTTACTGTTTTATGACTAGTTGGGTGTTTGCTAGCAGGTTACTGATTTACTAGGTGTTTCATGAGTTGTGGGTGAATACATCTTTGTAGAATTTTGGATAGTGGTAAAATTGCTACTGGCCTGTAACTGCAGAGCTGTGGAGAGGTATCCTCTTTATGAAGTGGGATGATGTAGGATATTTTTCACATTTTGGGAACATGTTGATTACAATACAGGTAGGATATAGCAGCAGAAACCAAGTTTGTGTAGCATTTTCTTGGTGGTACTGGTTTGGATGGGCTTGAGGGATAAGGCAAGAGATGGTTTCCTCAGTTTCTGTGGATATGGTTAGGGGAGCTGTTCTGTCATTTTTGGCTACTGATAGCATGTCATTGGTAAAAATGTTTTTAAATGACAGATACTGTCCTTTAATGTTAGATTCATGCTTTTCTAGTAAATTTGAAGTATGAAGAATATGTGTGGGTCTTGTAACTTTGGAGTGCTCTGGTTTAATTTCTGTTGAGAATCAATGTTATTTTTGCTAGATTAATATGTATAACTGTACCATTATAGAATATGCTTTGTATTATTTTATTGTTGTCTTTATCTGAATTCAGAGTCTTTTTTGACTCAAAAGTAATGCATTTATTTGAAAGGTGAAAAGCACTCTATCCTTGTCAGGTTTTGGGGAACTAAACACCAAACCTCTGGAATTACAGTTAGGGTCTATCAGTTTAATATATGTCTGAAGTATAAATAGAAACAGAATGATCAGACACCTGGCAATGGACTTTATATCTGAAGTAAACTTGCTTGCATGAAAGTTCTTCTACAGGTAGCCGAGGTGAAATTCTCCAGACACCAGTTGTCCAAAGCAAAAGCTGCTGTGTGCCATCCTGTGTAGTTATGAACTCAGCTTCATCAATAATGCTCTTATATGCATCATTTCCTTCATAACAGGCTAATTCCTTACATTTTTTTTCTGTGGCATCTATCTTCAGGTAGTATTTTCTTTTATTTTATTGTATTTATCCTTTTGTTGACTGGGTTATTCCCAGTAGGCTAGTAGCCTCTTTGCAGGAGAGACCCAAGGTGGTATTTGTACTACTAGGAGAAATTTGGCCAGGGCATCAGGAAACTTTATGCACGGTTTTCAATAGGTGCAGTCGTATCTTTTATATATTTCTGGTCCACCTGAGCTGCAAGCATATGGCACCTCACTTTAATATCTCATTCAACGAATAGAATAGAATAGAATAGAACAGAGCCCACAGTCTTCTGCACCAATGGAGAGTATGCTACCTTTTGCACCACTGACATTATACTTGCTTTTGAGAGCACAGATTTTAATGCATTAATCATCTTACACTTATGTTTATTAGTGGCATTTTAATAACAATATAAACATAAGTTACATGGTTTATTTGAACTGGAACAAATATTTGCCTGTTGTGCTCCACAGAGTATATAAAGAAGTTATGTACTCACCATAACGTTCCATCTGAGTAGGTACTTCATTTGTCTGCAACCTATGGGTATTGGATCCGACCTCGGATCCGAGCCGGCAGCTTTCCAAGCTCCAAGATCCGAGCTCCTAGCTCCTCCCCCTACCCATAATCCCCTGTTACCAACCATATTACCTCAGATCGTTTTGTTTGCCTCACCAAACCTGATAACACAAAATCAACTCTAAAGGTGATCAGAAAATCCTGAAAGGTTCGGGGGATGGCAGGGGGGGTCGGTTGCAGACAAATGAAGTACCTACTCAGATGGAACGTTATGGTGAGTACATAACTTCTTTATCTGAAGTAGTTACTTCATTTGCTCTGCAACCTGTGGGACAGAGTCCCCAGCTACCTTATAAGAACCTGGGTGGTCCTTACGGAAGGATATTCCGAAGCACCGCGGAGCCAAAAGAAGCCCTACTCCTCGAAATCACATCTAGTTTGTAATGAGAAATGAACGTATGAGAAGAGGACCAAGTAGCTGCTGAACATATGTCGTCCACTGGAACCCTAGACCAAAAAGCTGTTGAGGTGGCTACAGATCTTGTAGAATGAGCACGGATACCAACCGGGGCTGGCATGCCAGACGATATGTAACCCTGAATAATACACTGACAGATCCAATTTGCTACAGTCACTTTGGAAATGGCTTTGCCCATGGCTGATTTTGCATAAGAGACAAACAACTGGTCCGACTTGCAAAACTCTCTAGTCCTGTGCAAGTAGAAATGCAGCTGTCTGTGCACATCCAATTTGTGCAACGTGTATTCTCCTTTGTTCTGAAATTTTGGAAAAAACACTGGTAGATTTATCGATTGATTTATATTTGCTTCTGAAGCAACCTTAGGCAAGAAAGACGGGTTAGTCCTGAGGGACACTCTATCCTTGGGAAAGATAAGGTAAGGAGGTTTCATACACAAAGCTTGCAGTTCTGAAACCCTTTTGGCCGAAGTAATAGCCACTAAGAAGGCCGTTTTCCATGACAAGAACTTCAACGGAACCGAGGCCACAGGTTCGAAAGGTGGACTCGTCAAGGCTTGCAAGACTAGAGTGAGATCCTATGGGGGAACCACAGACTTTACAGGTGGGTTTAAAAGAAAGATGCCTCGTAAGAAGATTTTGCATAACTTTGTAGATGCTAAAGAACCTATGCCGTCACCCACATGAAAATGTGAGATGGCCGCCAATTGCACCTTAACCGTAGAAGCACTTGCTCCCTGCCAAAAAATCAACGAGAGGAAGTCCAGAATGGTTGGAATAGGGACAGTAAATGGGTCCAAACCCTTGTCTTTGGCCCAAATGGAAAAACGGTTCAATTACTGTTGTAAAGTTTTCTGGTAGACTGCTTATGAGCCACAACCAGAATAGCCTTAACGGGAGATGAGATACCAAGAGTCCTAGCCATTATTGGAACTGGATCAGCCAAGCTGCAAGCTTGAGGTTGACCAGGTTCAAAGGTTGGGCAAACCGCGGGATGCGAGATCAGGTCTGGACTGGGATCCAGAATCCATGGAGGAGCCACACTGTGAGACCGCAGAAAAGGGAACCAGATCTGTTGAGGCCAGAATGGGGCTATGAGGATAACTCTGCTCCCCAACCGACAGGCTTTCTGAATGAATTTCATCATGAGCGGGAGGGGGGGATAAGCATAAAGGAGCCCGGGAGGCCAAGCATGGACTAGAGCGTCTCTGGGGGTCTCCCCTCTGGGGGGAATTATTGCGAAGTACTCGCTGCATTTTGTGTTTAAAGGAGAAGCAAAAAGATCGCAGCGAGGCCAACCCCATTTGTGGAAGATCTGCTTTGCAACAGATGGATTCAGAGACCACTCGTACGGAGTGAGAAGCACCAGACTTAGCTTGTCCGCTAATATGTTGGACCGTCCCGGAATGTGTGTTGCTACCAGAAAGCGGTTGGTGGAGATCGCCCAATCCCAAACTCTCATGGCCTCTCGACACAGGGGATAAGATCTGGTTCCTCCCTGTTTGTTTATATACCAGACTACTGACATGTTGTCTGTCTGGATCGCAACAGTCCCCAGGGGAAGAAGGTCATGGAGAGCTTGCAACGCCAAAAGCACTGCCCTCATCTCTAGGACACTGATATGCAATGCGGTCTCTAGGGAAGTCCACGTGCCTTGAACGGATCTGCCTGAACAATGCCCCCTCACCCGAGGCGAGAAGCGTCCGTGGTCAACGTGGCTTCGACCGGGGGAATCACAAAAGGCCTCCCTTTTCTGAGTTCCCGCGCATGTCACCACCAAAGAAGGGAGTCCCTGCAAACTCTGCTCAGCGGTATCGGCGTGTTTAAGGGGTGGAACGAGAGGGACCATTGGACTTGAAGGGTCCATTGTAATATTCACATTCGCAGACGGGCATGGAGGGAGAGACAGATCACTGCTGACATAGACCCCAGTGCCCTCAGGACTAACTCCGCTGGAGGAGCAGGACTCCCAAGAAGGGCTAACACCTGATACGACAAGCTGTTCAGTCTGACTGACGTTAGAGTAGCTCGGGAGATTCAAGTATCCAACCTGGCCCCTATGAATTCCAGGGCTTGAGTGGGGCACAGGCAGGACTTCTGCCGGTTCACTGAAATGCCTAGGTTGTGGGCTAGAGTCAGTGCGTAATCTCTCACCACACAGAGCTGATGCCTGTTGGTCGCGGTAAGGAGCCAGTCATCTAGGTACGGGAAGACCTGAATGCCCTGAAGTCTCAGGTGGGCTGCAACCACTGCCATGACCTTGGTGAACACTCTGGGGGCTGAGGTGAGGCCGAATGGAAGAACCCTGAATTGATAATGACTGGCTCCGAGCCGGAAGCGGAGAAACCTCCTGGATCGTCTGTCCATCAAGATGTGGTAATATGCATCCGTGAGGTCTATGGAGCACATCCAGTCGTTCTCCCGCAGAAGGGGGAGAATTGATTGGAGAGTGACCATTCAGAACTTTTCCTTGGGTATGAACAGGTTCAGAGAGGAAAGGTCTAAGATGGGTCTGAGGTCCCCGGTTTTCTTTGGCACCAAAAAGAACCTTGAGTAATAACCCAATCCGGACTGATCTGGGGGGACGGGCTGGATGGCTCTTTTTCTTAGCAGCTTCAAAATCTCTGAAGCCGCTGCCTCCCTCTGATCGGGTGGGACATCGGGGAGGCGTCTGGTTTTGTGGGGAAGATTTAGGAATGGAATGGAATAACCTCTGGATATGATATGGAGCACCCATCGATCCGTTGTAAGGGACTCCCAGTTTGACAGGTGCTCTGTCAACCGCCCCCCGACTGCCTCTAGAGAGGGACAGTCGGGCAAGCCCTCAGGGCTGTTGTGCGGGTCTGTCCGAGAAAGGTTCTCTAGACCCGAATATACGCGGCCCCCCTCTGCCTCTGGGCCGGCGTCCACCTTGTCCTCCTCTGCCTCTAGAGGATGAGTGGTCCGCAGCTGGATGGGATTGCTGAGACTTGCGGAACCACAGCTTCTTTTGTCCCCTCTGATTCCTGGAGAAGGATCTTTGGGGACTAGAGAAGCGGACTCCGACGGCAGACAGCGTCTTCCCATCCTTTTCGCTTTGGACCAGCGTATCGCCAACGGTCTTGCCGTAAAGAGCAGAACCGTCAAAGGGGGTGTTCACGAAGGACGCCTTGAAGGGATCCGCGAAGTCGCAAAGATGGAGCCAGGCGTGACGTCGTAAGACGACCCCTGCACCGCTAGCTCTAGCGGCTCCCTCCGTAGCATGGGAGAGGAGCTGCATAGACGTATTAGAGATGGATTTCAGAGTGGCCATTCGCGTCGCAAACACATTCTTGTCTCCGACTGACATGGACTCCGGGGGGGGCTGCAGCGTATTCCTTGATCAAGTCTCGCTGTAGCCTGATGGTATGTGCCATATAGTTCAGCGCCCTTATGGAAAAGGTCACTGAAGCAAACATCCGCTTCCCAAATTCTTTATCTGGTGGGTGGACCAAAGAACTCTTCTGAGCGAGTTCTTTCTTGGTGGCCGCCGTCACCAACATGGCAACAGGGGTTCCTTTGGCCCATGACTGTCTATCTGTGGGGGGACTTAGGACTTTATCGGGATGCCTAGGGATTGGCTCCACGGTGTCGGGCTCCTTCCACGCCCTGGTGGTAATTAAGTCCACCAGGGGGTCGGCCGGAGGGATCACCCAGGAGGTAGATGGGCCTGCCTCAAACGCCTCCAGGAACACTGATTCATCAAGGGAAGGTTTTTGGGCAGACCACCCCCCCCTCTAATACGCAACATTTCCATGATGTCTTTAAAGGAGACATCTTCAGGGGGTGACCTTGGGGAACCCTCCCTATCATCTAAGTCCGTGTCGGTGGTAACGGACTCGGGGGAGTCCATGTGCCTCCTTTTACACCGACGTTTCCGAGGAACCTACTCGGTGGGGCTATCCAAAGAAGGCTCGTCCACGGGTTGTTGTTCCTTCGCGGGAACTAGTTGGAGGGCTTGGGCAGGCTGTCCCGATGGTCGGACGACGGAAGACAGACGCTCATACAGTGGGGGTACGGGTGGATCCGAAGCCCAAACCGGGGACCTGGAGGACCTCAACAGTACCCTCTCCACTACCTCAAAATCCGAAGGAGAACAGCCCTCGCCAGCCTCTGAGAGCAATCTACTCTGAGGGATTGGGGTTGGAGCCGATGCAGTCAGCGCAGAGAGAGAGGTGCGCTCCGAAGGCAACAGCTCCGAAGACACAGCAACTCCCTCGGATCCGACGCTCAGCCCTCGGCCCCGAGAGCTCGGATCCGACAAGCTCGAGGGCATAGTCGGCGTCGAAGAGACCAGAGCTATCGGCGCCGACAAATCCCTGGGTCCGAAGGGGCCCGGATCCGATGACTCAGAGATCCGAAAACAAGTCGGAGAAGGAGTGATCAGGGCAAACATGGGGGCCACACTCCCCCCCCCAGAGGGGGGGGGCAAGAGCACCCCCATCTGCATTTGGGTCTGCAAGAACCGATGCATCATCCGATCCATATCCGCTTCGGAGATGCTTCTCGTTTACATGGAAGAGGTAGTCGAGGCGGGCCGGGAGGGCCACCTCGACGACCTCGAGGGAGACCGAGCCACCTCCGGCGAGAAACTAGGCAAACGGAGCCGAGAGGAGGAGGATCCGGAGACCCTCAAAGGAGACTTAGCTGCTTTAGCTGGCGGAGACGAGGGTTGAGATTCAGCCCGCCTTTTATGCGACCTATGTCCCTCCTTATCCTTGTGCCTCTTCTCTCTAGCAGAAGAGGCACTAGTTTCCTCAGAGCTCAAACCCGAAGAGGGAGGTTGAGTCCCGGGTTGAGCTAAGGGAACAGAAGGCGCCGGGGCCGCCGAGGCAGCCGGAGCCCGAACGGGAGAGGGAGAGGAAGAAGAAGCTGACTCCTGGGGGAGCTTTCCCACCAGGATCAGCTTGTTCTTCCTATCCCAAAGTGCCCGGGGGTTAAAGGCCGCACAGATCTGGCAGGCCTCTGATAGATGGGCTGCCCCCAGGCACAAAATGCACTGAGTGTGGCCATCAGCTGGGGAAAGCTTGTGGCCACCCTCAGTACATTTAGAAAAAATGGCCTTAGGCCCTTCCGACATCCTAGCACTCACACACACACTCAAACGCTAAGGGGGGTGGGGGAGTGAATAAAGAAAAACTAACTAACTACACCAAAACTAAACTAGCACAAAAGGGAATTGAAAAAGGGGCTAAGACCAAACACACACAAAGATTATAAACTCCAGAAAAAGGTTATAAACCACCAACGATCTCACCCAGCCAGGAGCTCTTCAAAGGGAAAGCTTCTTCAGCCGCGGCAAAAAACGATCTGAGGTAATATGGTTGGTAGCAGGGGATTATGGGTAGGGGGAGGAGCTAGGAGCTCGGATCTTGGAAAGCTGCCGGCTCGGATCCGAGGTCGGATCCGATACCCACAGGTTGCAAAGCAAATGAAGTAACTACTTCAGATTTGGCATTTTAGAATTATTTCCTTTGGATTGTAGTTGTTATTATGTGCATTGCAAATTGAAAAACTCTACACAGAACTATATTTTAGGACTCTCACTGTTGACCAACAGTCTTTAGTCCTAGGAACTGTCCCATCTGAGTACACTTATGTAAGGTGAACTATATCTAGTTAGCACTTTTTCACCTACTGCCCAAGCTCCAGCTCTGGGAGGTAGCCCATCTTAATTCATCCCCCTTCTGCCTGCCACCTGTATCACACATCTCCCCTGATGCTTCATTTTGTAGGTTATGGTTATATACATCTTTTTGGGCTGTGAGTGACCAAGACCTGATCATTGTTACATACGTATATATACATACTTCATTAATTTGTGTGTTTAATATATCTGTATGTGAAAATGTGTTTATTTATATGAGTTTTTATGCGCCCATAGACCATTTGTGGCACTCTTTGCTTTCTCTCAGTGATAGTCTAAATGTGCAAAATGACCTTTGTTTTTTGTTAAAAAAAAAATCAGAAAAAAAATGTTTTGTAAATTCCACTCAGGTTATTTAGTTGAGATAGCAGGAAGTACTTTTTACAAAGATAATTAAGGAAATTGTGGTTTATTTATGGTAGCTAGCAGCTCGGATATACTAATGAAGGGGTCATTGGGGGGAATGTTTCATTTTGGTTCTTGTGCATACTTGGGAGGGCTGCTGAAGGGGTTGTCGATGGAAATGTTGCACTCTGGTGCTTGTGCATAGTAGGACAGACTGCAGAAGGGGTCACTGGGGTGATGTTTCATTTTTGTGCTTGTGCATACTCAGACAACATCAGACAAAGAAGTTATGTACTCACCATAATGTTCCATCTGTGTTGTCCATTTTTTCATTCATCAACTACTATCCTCCGAAGTCCCCGATTATTTATTCCTGTATATATATATATATATATATATATATATATATATATATATGTGTGTGTGTGTGTGTGTGTGTGTTTATGGGTATATATGTATGTAAATAATGTAATTACACATACACACACACACACACACACATGAATAGGAGTGCAGATCTGGATAGGCTAACCAGGTAAGCATTTAATTTTGGTTATTGTGCATACCTTAACATTCTACTGAAGGGGTTGCTTGGGTGAAGTGTTCATGGTGGTGGTTGCACATACTAGGAAATGTTACTGAAGGCTTGGTTGTGGAAACGTTTCATTTTGGGTGCATGTATACCTGGACATAATTACGAGGATGCTGGGAAGTGCTTGTGCATACATTGTCTCCAACATGGTAAAAGAATTGTGACTGTATGTTGTACACATGTGCAGATATCAAAATTCGTTTCGGACTTAGGTTATGGAAATTATGATTTTTTTTTCATATTTTGGTAAATAATTTTGCAATGGAGCATGTCAGTGTGCCAGGTAATACCTCATTTTGAAGACAGTGTTACTCCTTACAACATGGCAAAAGAACTGAGTCTGTGCACTGTACACATGTGCAGATATCACAGTTTTAGTATTGTACGATTATGAAAATTATACATTTTCAATAGTTATTATTATTATGCCCATATTTTTGCAAGGGAGCATGGTGATCACACAAATGATGCATCATTCTGAAGCTGACATTCAGATGCACAACTTCTACACTGATATGTAGACTCTGTCTGTTACAGGTGATGAGATATTGTGCTTTATCAGTTATGAGAAATAATATTAATCATATTTCTGTGAATATCTCAAGAAATGAGCATCACACAGTAATGGTCAAGGTATCATTTTAAAGCGGACATTCATACTAATAAATTACATTCAAATTGTATGGGTCTGCATGGTACACTGACCAAGATATTGTGCTTTGCTTTTCCGAAAAGGTAAAAAATATGCACAACATCAAGATTCCTTGCCAAATATCTAATAATGACTTTAATATGCACTATCAACATTTACACTGTTGGAAAGGTCAGTGTCTGCTGAACAACTTTCGCATTTACATTTTTAGTCTAGCTCTTATAGTTAAAGAGTTATGCACATTTGTTTTCTGTATGGTATTACAAATGGATTTTCTGAAAATGAGCTCAGGCTGCACTGTTGTTCCTTTGGTGGAATTAAGCAGGTAGCTTTTTCTGAGCTGCTCCGGAGTGAATGAGTTAAGCCCTGCAAGACTGCTGTGGCAAATCCAGCTCTGGATTTATAAAAGATAGGCAGGTGGTAATGTTTGCTGAAGGTGTGTACAGAGCTCCAGGTAGCAGCTTCCAGGATGTCCCTGGTAGGGACTCCTCTGGGAAATGCCGTAGAGACAGATGCAGCCCTGGTGGAATGTGATCTTATCCCCTGTGGGGTAGGTTTTCCATGGTGCTTGTAGCAGAAATTAATGCAAAGGGCTATCCATTTGGAAATGGTTTGCTTTGAAATGGCCTTATCCTCTGCCCCTGCAGCAAAGCCAACTAGCAGCTGGTCAGATCTTCTGAGAGGCTTAGTCCTGTCCAAATACAATCTAAAGCTGTCTGTGCATGTGCACAATCCATTCCCCTTTGTTTTATGGATTAAGGAAAAAAGTAGACAAATGAATGGACTAGTTTACGGCCACACTATACACCACCTTGGGCATAAAGGAAGGATTAGTCCTGAGGGAAACCCTGTCCGTATGGAAGATAATGAAGGGTTCCACTGCCATGAGGGTCTGTAATTCAGACACTCTTCTTGCTGAAAAGAGGAATTTCAACTCGGCTGTTGCAGCTGGCTCAAAGGGGGGAAAGAGTGAGCTTTTCCAATACAAAGTTAAGGTCCCAGGTTGGAGTGGGAGCTCTCCTGGGGGGGCTCTTAATTTTTTGGCCCTTCTAAGGAATTGTTTTAGCAAGGGGTGAGAGAAGAGGGGTGGCTCAGTATTATAATGTCCTGAAATGGCAGAGGCATGAATCTTAACTGACGTGAAAGACAGGCCCTTGTGGAGCATTTCTGACAAGTACTCTAGAATATGAGGTAAGCTGGGCACTGTTGTGCACATCCCCTGAGCATGGCTCCAGGAACAGTAGCTTTTCCACTTTTCAGCATAGGATTTTCTGGTGCTAGGCCTCCTTGCCTCCAGAATGACATCCAGCACCTGCTTACTGAGGGATGCTAGAGGAGAGCTCAAGGAATTAGCCGGGCTGCAAGGTTCAGGGTTTGAAGCTGAGGGTGCAGAATCTGGCCCACCTGCTGGGACAGCAGGGAAGGGGTCTGAGGCAGATGCCATGGGTGCAGCAGTGTCAGACTGGGCAAGAGGGGGTACCAGTGCTGGCGTGGCCAGTCTGGTGCAATCAGTATTGTCCTTGGCTTGTCCTGTTTGATCTTTAGTAGAACTTTCGAGAGGAGAGGCAGAGAAGGAAAGGCATAAATCAAGAGGCTTTCCCAGGTAAAGGACAGGGCATCCACTTTCCAAGCTTGACTGTGGGGAGTTCTGGTGCAGAATTTGTTCAACTGATAGTTCTGAGGGTAGGCAAACAGGTCTACCTCTGGGGTCCCCCATTTGTTCCTTAAGAGGTTGAATATTTTGGGTTCTAGTTTCCATTTGGGTGGGTCCATGAGATTTCTGCTTAAGTCGTCTGCCAGTGAATTTAGTTTGCCTGGCAGGAATTGAACTTGTAGGTGCACTTGGTAGCTCAAGGCTGTGCTCCACAGAGCCATGGCTAGTCTGCTGAGAGGGTAGGGGTGGGTTCCCCCCTGCTTATGTACCACATAACTGTGGTGTTGTCTGTCTTTACTACTAGTTGCCCTGGAAGAATAAGGTCTTTGAAGGCAGAGCATTCTGTACAGCTAACATTTTTTTTGATTGATATGCAGGTGTATCTGTCTCAGGTTCCATTTGCCCTGAATGCACAGCCCTGCCATTTAAGCCCCCCATGCATAGTCTAATGAGTTTGTTGTTAGGGTTTGGGCGGCAGGGGGTAGAGTGAAAGGGAGTCCCTTGTTGTGGTAGCAGGCCTCTGCCCACCAAAGGAACTCTGTCTTTAGACAAGGAATGATAGGAATCATTGTTTCCAGGTCCTGAGAATGTTGACACCATATACTTTTTAGATACCATTGGAGTTTCCTCATATGCAGTCTTGCATAAGGAATTAGCAGAATGCAAGAGGCCATGAACCCCAGAGCTTGAAGTATTTTACTTGCAGATAGCTGGGTTTTTGTGGCTAATAGTTTGAAGTAGGTTGATAAATAAACCTGTTTCTCCGGAGTGAGGAATGCCATGTGGGAAGTTGTGTTCAAGCTTGCTCCCAGGAATACAATCTGTTGGCAGGGTACTAGGTGAGATTTCTTTTCACGGATGGTGTACCGCAGTGAGGTTAGATGTTTCTTTACAAATGCCAGGTGTTGTAATAGCAAGTCCTGGCTTATCCTTGGCTAGCATAGGAAGAAGCTGTTAAAGAGTTAGCATTTTGAATTTTGGAACCACCAGAAAGGTGTTGAGAATAGAAAGGTCCAGGATAGGATGCCAGGAGTTTTCTTTTCTGGGTACCAGAAAAAGTCTTGAATAAAAACCTTGTCCCCTTAGTTCTGTTGGGCAGGTTGAATAGCCCTGATACTGAGAAGAGAGATAACCTGCTGTTGGGTCGCCACCCACTGATTTGGGGGGGAGGTCTGGCCAACCATTTGGGGTTGGTAGTGTGTGGACGTGGAATCTGTATCCTCGGGGAAACTATGTTCAAAACCCATTTGTCCTGGGTAATGAGTTCCCAGTTTTTTGCATGCAGGGCGAGCTTTCCTCCCAAGGGAGCAAGTAGTTGAGCAGGGCTTGAAAAGGTTAAGGTTAAGTCATGGTGCCATTTTTCTGTAGGGGGGTGGCTTACTACTCCCTGCTTTGGAAGTGGGAGCCCCCCACTGCTTAGATCTGTGCGTAGCCTGAGACTGAATCTTGGTGGTCTGCTGTTCCTGGGTTTGGACTGAGAAGGCCTGGAAGGGACTGGAAAGGACCAGTTCTTTGAAGGCCAATGCCTACTAAATCTGGGAGGCTGTACTTGTAGAAAATCTTTAACAGTTTGCATAGATTTAGCTTTTTCCTCCATCCTTTTGAGAACTTCCTCTGCTTTGTTGCCAAAAGGTGGTCTTGGTTTAAGGGTGCATCCAGTAATTTAGCTTTAACATGATCTGGCAAGTTTTGTTCCTTAAGCCAAGCATGCCTTCTAAGTACAGACCCAGTGACAGCAGCCCTGCAAGATGCTTCTAAAGCATCAAAACCACATTGCAAAGTATGTTTACCAACTTGTTCTGCAGAATGCATTAAATCTTGCAAGTCTTTGTGTTCAGCATAGTCAGGAATCATCACCATTTTCTGTTTAAGTAGCCCCATAATATGCTGCTGATACTTGAAACTGGCAATTTAAAGCCCTAATGGCCAAAGTAGCAGAAGTGTATACCTTCTTACCCCATCTGTCTAAGGTTCTAGAATCTCTATCAGAAGGGGTAGTATTTTTGGCAGCAGTAGCCTTAATGCCTTTTGGTCCTTGGGAAATGGTCTCTGGATCCGCAGTAGGATTCTTGAAGAGGAACTTGAGAGAGTCAGGTACTCTGTAGTACCCGTCCGGTTTTCTGGGAGCTGGAGGTAAAGTGTCTGGGGTAAGGCTAGATTCCAAGAACAGTAAAAGAGAACTTCCTGCGCGGAGGCAACTGCACGGCTGGAGATAAACAAGCAAATGTACAAAAACAGCCAGCAGACCAAATCCTGGTGAATAAGTGCATTTAATGAATAATACAATTCATTCAGTAGAGACAGCAAAAGTACACAGACCGGTTTCGGCTGGTAAATACACACAGCCTTCCTCAATGTAAAAGAAGTCACTCAAAACTGTCATTTAAATATCAAACAGAACAATGTGATTGGTTACACTTAAAACTGCTCATTTAGTCCTGGTGGAAATAAACCACCTAACTTAATAATCCATTTTTTCTCTTTGGAACTCAATAGAGAATGCCAGCCAGTTTTATTTTGTTTATTACCCTTGATAGTGTCAATTATGGTAAATAAAAAATTAGCAGTTGGATGAACTACCTGATGTTAATGTTACTGATGTGTTCAGAGATCCTGAGTCTTAATGGTCTGGACGTTTGTCCCACATAAAATGCCCCACATGTGCATGTAGCCAGGTAAATAACCCAATCTGTACTGCAATTGGCAAAAAACCCAATGTCATACACTATAGGAGAATTTTTGCTGGAAAATTGCTTTGTTTTGCATAATTTTGTTACAGTTGACACAATGACCACAGGGGTAACAGCCTGAAGGAATGCTACCTGTGAGTGTAGTCTGAATCTGAGTGTAGGCTGTTTTTGTACATTAGATTCCAAGAAAACATCATCTACAATAGCCAGAACAGGAGGGATAGCTAGAGGCCTGTGCTGAGGCAGGAGTAAGAATTCCCCAAGTCTCTTTTTGGACTCAGAATAGTCCTGGCTTTCCCAGCGGAAATGCTACCTAAGGGTATGCAAGGTTTCACCAAAAGAAAAATTTTCTGGAGGAAGCAGAGGGAATGGAATCCTCTGCATCAGAATCCTCATAAGTAGATAAGGGCAAATCCTGGTAATCAAAAGGAGCAGAGATATCAGATTCCTGATCAGAAGATTCAGAAAGAAAATTGGTTCTAGGTCTCTTAGAGGGGGAAGGCTGGCTTCCCCTAATCAAGGTAATAAGGTCTTCAGCCATTCTGAGCATTTGTTTTTCAGGCATACGGGCCTGAGTCACTGGTTTGGTCATCTGTTTTCTAGGCGTAGTGCGAGTTTTAGGCCTGAGGAATTCAGTACTTCTAGTTGGAAATGATGCCGTTGGTTTAATATGAAAGTCTGTAGGAATGAATACACCCTCAGAAGCCGGTGCCTGCACAGCGGCTCCGGACTCATCCAAGGTAGAGACATCCGCAGGTTCAATAGTCAAAGAAGCATCCCGCGGCATACCGGACTCTGAATGGGTCTCAGTAGAGGCCTGCAAATCTGCAGTAGCGGGTATCGGGCTGCAAAAGCGCCTCACTGAGTACCGGCGTACTGGCGACTAACTTAATGAAAGCGTTGTCGGCAGTTTTGGACCTATATGGTCTGTCTCTGTCTTTATGATTATGTTTTTTCAGAAGATCAGTAGTCGGATGGCTTAACGAAGCCGTTTCAGAGTATGGAGATCAAGAACGAAAGTATTTAGCTACAAAAATAGCCCAATGATGAACAGTTCGGGCGTTGAAGAAGGCACAAAACTGACAGCAAGGGATGTCGTGGTCTGGGCCTAAACAGGTGATGCAGTAAGAATGAAAATCTCTATGAGCTATTTGCTTTCCACAGGCAAGACAATTGTTAATTTTTTCTGACGTCGCTTAGAGCAAGAAAAAAGGATCCCCAATGGAGTACTTATCCTTTTTGAAGACTTCTGGTCTGAAACTCAAACGAACATTTCAGGAGTCGGACAACCGGTATTTCCGAACTGCTTCTGCTTCAGGCACTGCATGGCAAGAAAGACTAATGTAATAGCATTGGCTGCATGTTTTATAACCCCAACGGCTTGACGTCATAGAAGAAGCAAGAGCATCGACAGAAATCCGAAGATTCTGGTATTCAGGCCAGCTGAGGGCTACCTGCAGGCAGACAACCCAAATGTGATGACTGCATCAGTGAAACACGAAGAACAGCTACCCTGTTCCTTTTCCCAGGACCGACAAGAGTGGCTCTCCCTTGGCCCAAGGAGGGGACCTCCAACAGCCACAAAGGGAGTAGGGGTAGGTGCTACAATAGATGGATCCAGGTAAAAGATGAGTTGTCTGAGGTACAACAAATGGCCAATACTGACCTACCTGCAGCTGACGCAAATTGCTAGCCTACTGTGGTGGCAAAAGCTGTTTGCTTAAATTTTCTTTTTGTGTCTGGATGACAGACAGACTGTGAGACTGGTAGTCTGTTCCATGGTCAAGCCAAAAATGGTGCCTCTTTTCTGAGGAAGACAAACAGCAATTGCTGGTAAACACTGTCAGTCCATAAAGTTCTTTTTTGACAGAAAAATACTGCATAAAGCATTTTAAAACACTATGTCAGCCCCACAAAAGTAAAATAAACACAATTTCTCAACAAACAAAATGCTTCAGTTACTGTACACAACTGTTTAACGGACGTAAAAAAAAAAAAAGCAAGCTCTCTGCTTAAAAGTATGTTACAGTCTTCTCCAGTACATTGAGGTGTAGACGGGCCTCTTGTTGAGACCACACTCCTTGGGCTGTTCTCCCCTCATAATGTCACCACTTGACAGAAAGGTGGTGGTTCCATGGCAACCATAGTCATCCGAAGGATCAGAACAAATGGTCTTCCAACTATAAAGGAGACCAAATTGTGCCACCAACTGAGATGATACCTGAAGATTGATGAAGGACAGATGGGTTTGCTGCCAGGGCACAAACGGAGATCACTGCATGCTCAATGTTCTTATAACACCCTCCTGTAAAATCCGACTTGAAGAACCTGAGCAATTGTGGCAGCCATCAAATCCATGTCTTGAATTACCAGCACAGCCAAAGGGAAAAGCATCTGTTGGAGCTTTCCGATAGTAGACTTTAAAAATGATTGATCTTAGAGATGAGAGTATATCATACGGAAGTTTTTTTAATTCTTCATCTCATGTCCAGATGGCTTCCTATGAACAGAGTCTGAGAGGGTTTCAGCTGGGATTTTGAAAGAGTTACGGAAATGCCTAAGGATAAGTGCAAATGAAGCAAACAGACTCTTGCTGAAATAAGGGACTCTAATGTTGCAATGAGGAGTCAATCATCTAGGTATGGGAAGATGAGGATTCCTTTCAGTCCAAGATGGGCTGTCATGTCAGACTTGCATTTGGCAAATGCTCAGGAAGCCATGGCAAAATTGAACAGCAATGTTTGAAACTGGCAATGACTGGCTCTAAGATGGAAGTAGAGATATTTTCTGGATGATTTTGCAATCTTGATTTGGAGTAAAGCATCCCGAGGGTCTACACTGCACATCTTATCTTACTGTAGGCATGACAGGATTGCTTGCACTGTAACTACCTTGAACTTTGTCTGTGTAACATAACTGTTTAAGCCTCAGGTCTAAAATGGGCCTTTAGTCCTTTGATTTCTTGGGAACTAAAAAGAATATGGAATAGACACCAGCCCCTCCTTGATCTGATGGGACCTCCTGGATGTCCTGGATGGTTCTTTTCTTTTGAAGAAGTTGAATAACGTCCTGTGCTGCTGCTCTCTTTTGACAGGGTGATACATCTGGGAGAGGTACAGATGGCAACTTGGGAGTTGCTATGAAATGAATTGCGAAACCTCTTGATATTATCATCCAGTTGTCTTTCATAATGGCCAACCATGAGTCTAGGTGAAAAGATGGTTGACTCTCAAATGCCTCCAGAGAGGAGCAGTCAGACAAAACCTTAGAGATGCTGAAGTGATCTCCAAAGAGGAAGGGACCCTAAACTTATAATTTTGTGGACCCCCTTTGTCAAGGGATGTCTACTAAAGAGGCCTCCCACTGCTGTGGCTGCCCCTGTCTGAAAAAGGAGTCACAGGAAAGACACTGGGACTTCTTAAATACATGTTCAATGGCACCCTGGTTACTGGAAAAGGGCCTATAAAGGATGGGTTTATGATCCGGTTCCTGGAGAAGGACCTCTTGGGGGGGGGGGGGGTGTTATAATTACTTTCCTTGCTATCCTTGAGTAGACATTGTTTTCCCTTCCTATTCATTTTTCAATAGCTTTTCCTTCAACTTGAGTCCAAAAAGCAAGGACCCATCATAAGGGCCATTAAGAAATAACATTTTGAAGATGTCCGCAAAATTTCATCAGGCATGGTGAGGCACAGCAATACCCGCATCTGCTGTCCTAACCACTCCATCTGCAATGCTGTTTATTTCTACCCTCTCCATGAGGTGGCTACACAACATTGTAGACACTAGAGACTTGATCAGTTTTCAAGTATCTGGAGTGGGAGGTTATTGTAAACAATCTGCTCAACTAGGTTTCTGGAACCTTCTTATATGGGTAAGAAAACTCCGCACTCAGAAAAGGTTTCTGGGGGAAGTACGCTTCCCTATTCAATCTATTATCCTGGCCACCTTGTTCTGAGAGTGGCCCATGGAGCTTTCTTCCAAAAGTTCTGTCTTAGTGACAAATGCAAGCTTCCCATACAGTCCATTGTCTTGGTCTTGTTTGAATGGCAGACCATGGAGTTTTCTTCAAAAAGTTGTCTCTTACAGGCAGTCACCTCATTGATAAAGTGTAAAAGAGGGTCTTTGCTTCAATGAGGTCTGTCCTTGGGATGTCACAAAATTGCATCTGGCTTGAGCAGTATGCATTCTGAAACATCAGGCTCCTTGCCATGCTGTCTCTGCCACCACATCATATGGTCTGTAACAAGAACCACCTTAGTAGTAGAGGGGACAGCTCCGAATGCCTCAAATAAAACGTCCGCATATGGAGAAGGGGATCAGGGAGCCTTTGTTGCATAAACTGTTAAGATCTCACCAAACCCTGGATCTTCAGGATGGGACTGCGGGGAAATTTCCCATTCACGGAGGTGTCAATGCCCAGAGTGAGAGATTTCTCAGGAAATCTATATGCCTCATTTTGCAAGTACAGATTCAAGAAACCCCTGAGTGTGGAGAAAAGTCTTCTGAAGTTCCTGAAAGAGTCTTGAGCACCCTACTAAAGAAGGGTGCTCGAGACACTCAGTTCTACTCAGTCCTTTCGGTGCAGGATGAGGACTCAGGAAAACAGCTTTGATGGGTGAAAATGAAACTGATGGTGCATCACCTGCCTGCAGCACAGGACAGGCAATAATCCTCTCAAACAATAAAGGACAATACAGAGCCTGAAGCCCCAAGGATATCTCTATCAGTACCACCTTCAACTTTGGCAAAGAGAAGATAGACTGCTCTGACAGATGAACCCCTGATGGACTGGATGGCTCTAAAAGGGATCAGAGTCAAAACCTCAAATGTCAAAGAGGCCAACACAGAAAACATCACTAAATGAGATGGGACCAAAGATAGAGCCAAGGACCTAGAGTTGAGGATTCAGCACAGAGACTCACAATGCACCAATAAAATCTAAGTTAAGTGTGTTGGATACAAGGTCAAAACAGACAGATCAGATAGCGCTAAAGTAGGCTGCATTAGAGCAGCTGTCAACTCTGATAACACAAGTACCAAAATATGCTGGGAAAGAAGCATTAATAGCAGGAGTCCTTGGGTCCATCCACTCCTCCCAGAAAACAAGAGTGGGATGAGAAGATACCCATGTCCATCTGGGCCTTGACAAAGTTCCTCATCATTCAATTCCATCAAAATCCTGACCGACGTGATACAGCTGAAAGAAGGACCAGAGGGAGGTCGAGAGCTGAGGAACTTTTACAGTTCCCTCTCAGAGGACTGGCTAATGATAGACCCTCTCCTAAAAGACCGGTCAGGAATGATGATGGGCTTGGTGCCCCCATGCCAAGCCCAGTATTACAGAAAAGGCTGGATCCAAAGGGATCCCACCAAAAGACTCTTGTGAAAAAGGGGGTGTACGAACCTTGGATGGAGTGAAAGACCCGAGAAGGAATCCTATAGTTTTCTTTTGCTTTCATCTTTTCCCTTTACCATGTCTTTGGTCATCCTTTTCTGCAGAATCTGAAAGCAAGAGACCTTTTAATATAAGATCATTTCTATTTAAAATTAAGGTGCAAGGCCCAAAGGCCTTAGAGACATTACAAGAGGATTGAAGATGTTCTGACCCCAAGCATACTGCACAAAACTTCTGGGTGGCTTGGGCCAGAATTCTGTGCCCATAGAGGGTGCAGATTTTAAACCCTGCAGTCTTTTTTATGGATAGACACAAGTCATACAGAAAATCAGCATAATAGTTAAATATAGGGAGCCGATAGGCTGTATTAGGCTGCTATCTAATCGAGTGAGAGAGAGAGAATACACAAGTTTTTTTTTCTTAATGAAGAAAAGGTCAGTACAATAAAAAGAAAAATGATAAAACTCACTGCAAACTAAATAAATCATAAATATTGCACTTACCTGAACCTCTCAGATAAGCTTTGGAGATTACATCCAAAGCTGGAAAGTGGCAAATGTGATCAAAGGGCTACAGGAAACTCAGGTGTACTATGGGGAAAAAGGAGAAGCTCGAGGTCTGGAGTAATCAGAGGCTGCTGGTTTGGATCAGCTCAGAGGTGGATTCCCATCCATCGAAATAGATGGATATGATAACATAAGATGGTCTATTATTAATTATTACACAGGTCAGTCACCACTGGTTACTCAAATTGCAATACGACCGTTAAACTAACATCTACCTCACACACAGTAGCTAAATTTAAATTTGTCGCTAGTTTACCTTCCTCTACTTACCACTACATTGCAATGCAGATAGGAAGACCGGAAAAACGTAAAATAAAACTATACTCTACTAACCTTCATAAATTATTAAATAGAAATGCTTGACCTAACATCCTGCCTTTTAACCCTGTATATTCCTGGCTACAACTAATGTCCACATGTCAGTTTTTTTTGTACCAAAACCTAAACAGGAAACTGAAAAACAGAGTCTACAATGCATTGCTTCCTTGCAAACTGAAGAAATATTCCTCCACATATATGGGCTATTACCTCCGCTATTAAATTTAAGATTCTTTGCAAGTTCTATATCATTTGTTTTCAGAATGATTTTTATGCAATACCACAGTCAAAGCAAATTACTATGACTATCTCAGCAATATTAGTTTTATTCTGCAAAATATGTATGCTTTAAAATAACTAGCTTATTAACACATTTATCCTTGATTTTAATTAAGTGTTCAAGGCACTGGGTAGCCTACATTATTCTGGATGCGTTACTTTCTATTACCCATCTTCTGTACTACCCTTAACCACACAATTATGAAGTGTAACTGCATTAATTACACAGATCCTTTTTAGGTAAATTCACAATCCTCCAAATTTCTTGTAGGTGTATCTGCCATATGTGTGTGTCCTGCAGAGGACTTCAAAACTGTCCTGCACTAGTTTCGCTGCCTTATATTCACCAAGGGCCAGGATAGATTTCAGCTTCTTCACACTTATGAACCGAATTAAGCAGTTAAGTTACAGAATGAATTAAATGACCAATACCTTTTTTCCTACAGAATACTTTGTAAACCATGCACTCTACTTTATTTATTTCATTATTTTTGTGTGGATATGATCTCCTCACATCCCCACTCAAAACGTCTTTGCACAGTAAGGCCAGCCCAGTACACCCAGCACTTTATACAAATTACTAATTAGGAAAATCATGTATAACATAAAAGAACAGAAGTGCATTATGCCCAAAAAGAACATCACATTTTTTTCTAGTCATAAAAACCCTTAACAAGGGCCTTTTCTCAGTTTTAAGGACCAAGTTTGAATCCTTGAGGGAGTAAGTATTAGAGAGAGCGATCCTTTGCAATGAAATATTCGGCTGTATAAAGCATACACTCCGCCAACAGAAGCCTCTGGTGGTGGTGGGTGGGGGAGATTTAAAAGCAGTTGCATACAACCCCAACAGATGACTCCTTACTAGACTTTGTCGTATTTGATTCCCGATTATTTGTTTCGTCTTAGTACGAGTCAAAACTAAAGCACACTAAACAGCTTGCTGCTGCAGCAGGGCTACTATTTAAAGGAGGACATACTATACTGAGAAAGGAATCCACACTATGCACATTTACACAGTGATAACTCCAGAAGTACAGAAGGAAAACTAACTCATAGCAAGCACTAATTAACCCTAGCACTAGACCCCCCTATACTATCCAGAAGGACAAGGCTCTCTATTCGTCCCCACCAGTCAATCAGAAAAACAGCTTACTCTACCTATTCAGGCATGTCCAAAGGGCAGTTTCCGGTGTACTCTCCAGTCCAACTAGTGAATATGGGCATTTTGAGGCAATGTTACAACTGCCTCATGTACACAGACAACCCTCTGCTCCTACCACCAAACACTAATATATGCGAGAGATGCAATTATACAGCCAAACTGGAGGCAAAGCTCTCTCAATCCATGACTGGAACTGACAGTCAAGAGAAGGGTAATACTTGCAACACACCACCAGTCTCACACAGACCTAATAAACCAACACCGGCAAATAACACACAAGAATACATTAAAGCATACTTGGAGGCTCTAAATAAAAATCTGCAAAAGCAACAGACACCTCCAAAGCAGGCATCCAAGCAACCTCCACACCCCATCACCAACCATGAAACACATACTTCACATAATAAGTGTGCCACGCAATCACAGCCCTTAACGCAAAATAACATACCCAACACACTAGTAATAGGCGACTCAATAGTCAGGCATACTGATGTCCCACTAACTAGGCTGGACAAGGAGAAGGTTACAGTTAACTGCCTGTCAGGTGCCAGGATCTGCCACATAACAAGCACTCAGCTCACTCCAGAACAAGTACAAATACAACTCTGTCATTGTCCATGTTGGTGTAAATGACGTACCTCCCTGGACTACATGAAAAGAAGACATGGAAGAGCTCTCTGATCATGCAGCCCAGGCCGGTATGATCCTGACCCTGAGTAGCATCCTGTCCTCACCAAGAATGATGTCACAGTATAAAGAAAAAATGATCAATTTCAACAACTGGCTAAGTTTCTGGTGTCATTCAAAGGGGATCCAGTATCTGTCCGCCTGGGATGACATGCTCGACAAGCCACGTTGCGTCGCCAGAGATGGCTTGCACCTGTTACCCTTAGGCTTTCGAATACTGGCCAAGGCTCTTGCCGCCCCCATAGTGCCTTTTTTACACAAGGCTCAAAAGACAAACCCACCACCATAAATAGCACAAGTAACCAAAAACTGAGGGTAATGCTACTCAGTGCCAAAAGTCTAAACCTCAAAATGCACACACTCAAGGCACTCCTCAGTATGGAGAACATAGACATCTGTGCAGTAACAGAAACCTGGTTTATGGCTCCCGAGAGCACCCCAGCACTACTAGGCTATAACTCATACCATACCTTTCGGCCACAGAATCAGGACCGAAACACAAAAGGAGGGGGTGTATCCATATTCATCAAGGATACCCACACCTCAAGGTTAGTGGCGCAGCACAATGCAGAGATCATCCATGTGCAACTAACAATGGACAAAACTGCAATCCAAATCGTAGCTTGCTACAGATCACCCACCATGGCCCAGGACCCCCATTCTGCATTTCTGGAGACACTGGGATATATGAAGATCCTACCAAACACCTTAATACTGGGTGATTTCAATTACCCAAACATAAACTGGGAGAACTACTCAAGTACCAACTCCCTTGCCCAACGCTTCCTAGAATTTATAAACTCGAACGCCCTGGATCAACTGGTCAACACCCCCACCAGAGGGAACATATTGGACCTGGTCATCACCAACATGGGCGACCGGTGTTCCACACCGGAGGTCAACCCCTCACTGGTTAGATCAGACCATAGACTAATCACTCTGGATATCCACATTCCGCCCCCACCCCCAATCAAGGAAACCACCATGAAAAACGTTTCAAAAGCAAACTTCACGTTACTTAAGACCGAGGTGGAAAGGTTCACAGCCCCCATGCTAAAGGACAATGCTGTCCAAGCTGCTGAAACCTTTACAAAGGCACTCTATGAGCACCTGCAGGAATGCATGGATCGTGCTATCCCAAGTAAAACCAAGACTCACTCCTCCAAGAAAAGGAAGCCAGTCTGGTGGACCCCTGCCATAAACAAGCTATACAACAGAAGGAGGAAACTAGTACAGAAGAGTAAATTCCCAAGAAGGAAAGACATCCCTGATCAGTATGAAACTACGATCCCTCATTAAATCATCCAAGGCTAGTTTCGAAAGAAAAATTGCCAATGACTCCAAAGATAACCACAAAGCGTTTTTTAGCTATGTCAAGAACCTAAGTGGAAACTCTCAGATCTGCTCTGAGTTAGTGCAGAATGGCACAAAATACACTGAACCGACTGATATTGCAAACATTCTGGCAGACAGGTTTAGTGCAAACTTCACCCCCCTCTCACCCCCTAAAGGGCCCATAAGCATACCAGAAGAATGTAGGGCCCCATCAATCACAGATGCTAAGGGTTAAAACAGCCCTATCCAAAGCCAAAAACACAGCTTCAATGGGACCGGACGGGGTCCCAGGCTGTGTCTTACAAGAGCTCCAAAATGAACTAACCCCTCACCTAAACACACTGTTCAAACTCAGCCTCTCTACAGGCTATGTACCCATAGAGTGGCGCACAGCAACAGTTATCCCACTCCACAAAGGTGGAGTCACAACGGACCCCAGGAACTATCGTCCTATAAGCCTGACTAGCCTGGTCTGCAAGGCTATGGAATGCATTATCATGGAACTCATTAACATGGAGTAGTCCTCTGGTGGAGAGACAGAAGGAATTGATTCCTCAGCATCAGAATCCTCATAAGGGGGTAAAGAGTATCCTTGGTCTGAGGATGAATATGAAGAGATGGAAACCTGGTCAGATGAGTCATAGTCTGCATCCTGTCTAGGCCTTTTATCAGGAGGAGGGTGGGACCCCCTGATCAGAGTAAGTCTTCGGCCATTTTGAGCATTTGTTTCTTAGGCATGGAGGCCTGTCCTGGTGAATGTTGAAGTTGTTTCTTTGTTTTTAAAGGGGTTTTAGACTTAGCAGAAGATTTAATGGTTAACCAAGTAGGTCTGAAAACACCCGCTGAAGCTGTGGGTTGTTCAGCTGCTCCAGATCCCTCTGAAGGGTTAGTCTCGGTAGGCAGTAAATCTGGTGTATCCGGAGGCCCAGCCATCTCCACGTGGGAGTCAGAGGCAGCCTGTGGTTCCAAAGAAGCGGTCGTCATGGGCTGCAAAGGCGCCTCGCTGAAAACCAGAGAACCGGCGACTGGCCTAGAAGAGGATTTGTCATCAGTTTTGGGCCTCAGATGCCTGTCCTTGTCTTTGCGCTTTTTGTGTATCCCGGTCAGCTGTTCCAACGGCATGGTGTAACTGAATTTTCTGCCAAAATAATGTCGGGCAAAATCAAACCGATGTTTAATAGTGCGCTTGTTAAACCTAGCACAAAACCGACAACCTGTAATGTCGTGGTCTGGACCTAGGCATGGGATACAATAAGAATGGAAGTCCTTATGAGTTATTTGCTTCCCACAAGAAATACAATTATTAACTTTTACTGACATCGGTCTGAGGCAAGAAAAAGTTTCCTCAATGGGGTACTTAGCTTTGTAGAAGGCTTTGGTTCTGGATTTGGAATGAAAATCTCAGGAGTCGGCCGACTGGCACTTGCGAACTGCATTTGCTTCGGGCACCGCGCGACAAGAAAGACTGAAGAAAATGGCATCGGCTGCATCTTATATACCCCTGGCGCACTGACGTCAGGGAAGAAGTGACAGCAACCGATGCCAGACCAAGACTTTGGAACTCTGGCCGACTGAGGGACCGCCTGACGGCAGGATAACCCAAGTGTAATGACGGCAGCAGTGTAACACGATGAACATCCTCCAAACCTTGGACCCTACCCAGTTTGGTTTTGTTAAGGGCAGATCATGCCTCCTAAACCTGGTGGACTTCTTTGAGATGGTTACCAAGGCATTAGATGAGGGAAAGAAGGTCCACACAGCCTACCTAGACCTCGCAAAGGCTTTCAACACCATTCCCCATTCCAGTATTATAGACAAGCTCACCAGCTTGAACATAAACCCCTACGTCACGAGATGGGTTGCCAACTGGCTCATGAATAGAACCCACATGGTGAGAGTTGCAGGCTCTACATCCGACTCTAAACAGATTACAAGTGGCGTCCCCCAGGGCTCAGTCCTAGGACCCCTCCTGTTCGGTATATACTTCTCAGAGGTACAGGCAAGCATAGGAGGACTATGGCTGATCAATTTCGCAGACCACTGCAAACTAGGGGCCATAACTGATTCTCCGGGTGATACAGACACCCTTCAGATGGGTCTCACTGAGAAGGACACCTGATGTCAAAATCATGGCCTCAAGCTAAATGCAAAGAAGTGCATAGTCATCCCCTTTGGAAAAAAACAAAATACCCGCGAATTACCACATAGGTGTTAGTCCCCTAAATACAGAAAATGTAATAAGGGATCTGGGGACCCAAGTAGATAGAAATCTCTCCTTTGATAATCATATTGCCAAGGTGGTTAGAAAATCCTTCTATGTGGCCCACCTAATCACAAAAGGGTTCTCATCTAGAACAAGAGAGGTTATTGTGCCTCTCTACTCATCACTCATTAGACCCATCATAGAATACAACGCCCCATTTGGGATGTACCTTACAAGACACCTGCAACAGCTGGAAAGGCCACAAAAGTACCTCACCAAGAGGATTACTGGCCTCAAACAGATGCCCTATGCAGCCCGACTCAAGAAACACCAGCTGTACTCAGTTGTATACCGCTTACTCAGAGGTGATCTCTGCCTGACATACAAGGCCATGTCCAACCCAGAATTGATGGACATGCTCCACCAAAAAAAAAAAACAAATCCCAGAGAGCCACATGCTCTAGAGATATAAACCTCACCACAATGATAAATAGGACATGCTGGAGGGATAGATTCCTATCCCAGAGACTCCCCATGCTTTGGAACAGGATTCCAACATACATCAGGCAGAGCCCCTCACTAACACTCTTCAAGAAAAACCTTGACGGGTGGATGGGAAACAGAAAATTTACCCGGGGGATCACTGCACTGGCTCTGCTGGACAGTGGCACAGGGAACTAATGGCTCTGTTGGACAGTGGCGCAGGGAACTGATTGCTCAGCTGGACAGAGGCACAGGGAAATAACCTAAGGGGGTGGCGAAAGCCAACACATTCTGGCTAGGCTTATAAATGCCCTTGGGCAGATAGCCTAGTACTTACCCATGAACCTATGAAAACAAACTCAGCTCCAAAAATAGTCAGTTCTTACAAGACATCTCCATCAATGTTCTGTGAGTGCTACTCCAGAAGTGAACACACACAACGTTCACTAGGACATGGGCACCAGCTCCAGGCAAAGCAGAACATGTGCTAGTCAAACAGCCAGGGTTGTTACAGCCACTATGGAATAAGACTGCCATTATTTGCAAGCACCAAACCCAGAATGGTAACTTTTCTCATAGGCACCTCACAGTATTCATTGCAAATGCCACTGTAAAATATGCATCCTCTTCAATTTTTAGCACGTTTTGCTTCTTTGAACATTCTAGCCTACTTCAAGTCTATACGGAGTGAGAACAAAAACAGCACTATCAATGCTTTACCTACAGGCAATTAATACCTCTCCTGGCTCAGGAAGATGACCACCTGCATAAAAAGAAAATGATATCTTCTCTCCCTTCAAAGACACAACCGAATTAGAAGTTATGTACTCACCATAACGTTCCATCTGAGTAGGTGACTTCATTCGGATGCAACCTGTGGGTATCGGATCCGATCTCGGATCCGAGCCAAAGCTTAGGCTCCGAGCTCCTAGCTCCTCCCTCTTACCCATAACCCCTTGCCAAGCCCTGACTGACCTCAGATTGAGTTTGCCTCAAATACTGACCACAGTATACTAAAAACAGCATAAATACTCGCTCTATAAAGGTCAGGGGGATGGAGGGGATAGTTACATCCGATAAGTCACCTACTCAGATGGAACGTTATGGTGAGTACATAACTTCTAAATCTGAAGTAGGCAGACTGCATTCGACTGCAACCTGTGGGACAGAGTCACTAACTACCTGAATCTTGGGCCATCATGGAAGGATGTTCCGAGCACCGCTGAGCCAAAGGATGCTCTTCCTCTAGAAACAACATCCACCTTGTAATGAGAAATAAAAGTATGAGGCGAGGCCCAAGTAGCTGCCGCAGATATCATCCAACGAAACACGGGACTTAAAGGCGGCTGACGGAAACTGCCCTAGTAGAATGAGCCGTAACCCTCTGAGGGGCAGGTCTGCCTGAAGTGTCATATGCCTGCAATATGCAATTAGCAATCCATTTAGATAGAGTGACTTTAGACACTGCTTTACCCAGAGCAAATTTAGCAAAGGAGACGAACAGCTGATCTGATTTCCTGTGGCCAGCTGTCCTGTTAATATAAAACGTAATTGTCTATGAACATCCAATGAATGCAATTTGTATTCCCCTTTGTTTGAATACTTGGGAAAAAGACAGGCAAATTGATTGACTGGTTAATATTGGATTCAGAAGAGACCTTCGGAAGAAAAGATGGATTGGTCCTGAGGCACACCCTATCAGGAAAGAAAGAAAGGTAAGGCGGTTTGACACAAAGAGCCTGAAGCTCAGACACCCTTCTGGCTGAAGTGATAGCTACCAGAAAGGCAGTCTTCCAGGAAAGGAATTTTAAATCAGCAGAAGCTGCAGGCTCGGAGGAGCAGTAAGGGCCTGCAGGACTAAAGACCAGTCCCAAAGGTGTACAAGCTCCTTGACTGGAGGTCTTAATAAAAAAACTCCTTTGAGAAAGGTTTTGCATAATTTCACTGTCATAAGGGGAGCTGTGTCCTGTCCGATGTGATAATGCGAGATAGCCGCCAATTGTACCTTAATCGTGGAAGAACTGGCCCCTTGATGAAAGAGGTCTGTTAGAAAATCTAGCACCGCAGAGATAGGTGCTGAAAAAGGATCCACAGTTCTCTGTCCTGCCCATATAGAGAACCTCTTCCATTTGCTCCGATAAACCTGTCTGGTGGAAGGTTTATGAGCAGCCACCAAAATGGCTTTGACCGGTGAAGAGATACCTTGAGTCCTAATTAAGGTTGGAACTGGAGCAGCCAAGCTGTCAACTTCAGGGTTCGCAGATTGGGAACTGGCATTCCCAGAGGGTGAGAGATGAGATCCAAATTGGATCCAGAATCCATGGTGGATTGATTTTGTGAGACCATGGGAACCAAGGTTGTCGAGGCCAGAATGGGGCAATGAGAATCATTCTGCTCCCCAAACTGTTGGCTTTCTGCAGAAACCTCTGCATCAGAGGAAGTGGAGGGTAGGCATAAAGGAGACCGGGAGGCCAAGCATGCACCAGAGCATCCTCGAACTCCTGGTGGGGAAGTAGAGCGAAGAAATTGTCGCATTTGGCGTTTGAGGGAGAAGCAAAAGATCGCAACAGGGTTGCCCCTAAACGCAAAAATCTTCTTCGCTACTTGAAGATTGAGGGACCACTGTGGAGAAAGGATGGTGCGACTGAGCTTGTCCGCAAGGATGTTGGACTTTGCTATCAGAAAGCGTTTGGTGGAAATTGCCCATTCCCAGACTCTCATGGCCTCTCGACAAAGGGGATAAGACCTGGTTCCTCCCTGCTTGTTGATATACCAGACTACGGACATGTTGTCTGTCTGAATCGCAATAGTCCCTGTAGGAAGAACGTGGTGAAGTGCTTGCAACGCTAGGAGCACCGTGCTCATTTCCAGGACATTTATATGCAATGACGCCTCTGTGGGATTCCACGTGCCTTGGACAATCTTTCCGCAGAATGCCCCCACCCGAGGCAAGAAGCGTCCGTGGTCACTCTGGCTCGGGAAATGCAGCAAAAGGGTCTTCCTGCTAGGGGCCCGGAGAAAGAAGCCACCACAGAAGGGAGTCCCTGCACGCTCTGCTGACCGCGAATCGGGCGTTCCAGAGAACAAAGAGGAGACCACTGAACTTGAAGGGTCCATTGAAGAACCCGCATGCGGCATGAATTAGAAGCGGGATAGCTGCCGCCATAGAACCTAGGGCCCTCAGGACCGGCTGCAGTTGGTGAAGGTTGAAGGATTGCTGTCACATGACACCTCAGGCTGACGATACGGTCTGGGGTGAGGAAGGCTCGCATTGATCTGGTGTCTAGTCTTCCTCCTATGAAATCTATAATTTGAGTTGGATTCAGAAAAGATTTCTCCCAGTTGATCGTGATGCCCAGCCTTGGTGCTAGTTGAAGGAAGTAATCCCTGGCTGAGCACAGAAGATGCCTTGATGATGCCGTCAGGAGCCAGTCGTCCAGGTACGGAAAGACCTGTAATCCCTGGAGCCTCAGGTGGGCAGCTACCACCGCTAACACCTTGGTAAACACCCTGGGGGCTGAGGTGAGACCAAAGGGGAGGACCCTGAACTGATAATGACTGGCTCCCAGGCTAAGAAACCTCCTGGATCGCCTGTCCATCCGTGTGGTAGTACGCATCCTTGAGGTCTATGGAACACATCCAGTCGTTCTCCTCAAAGGGGAGTATAGATTGCAGGGTGACCATCCGAACTTTTGTTTGGTTACTGACAGGTTCAACAGGGAAAGGTCTAAAATTGGTCTTAAGTCCCCGTCTCCCCTCTTTGGCACCTAAAAGAACCTGGAGTAAAACCCTAATCCGGCTTGGTCTGGGGACGCTGGATGGTTTTTCTAGCAGCTGCTCGCTGGTCGGGTGGAACATCTGGGAGGCTGCAATCTTGATTAGGGGTATTGAATATCCTCTGGATATGAGTCAAGCACCCAACTGTCTGTTGTTATGGACTCCCAAGAAGTCACCTCCAGAGACGGACAGCCGGGCAACCCTTCAGGGCTGCTGCGTGGGTCTCTCAGAGAAGGGTTCTCTGGACCCAAAATTGCCAGGAGCCCCCTGCCTCTGGCACGACGACCTCCCGTCCTCCTCTGCCGCTGAAGGACTGGTTATCCGGAGCAGGTTGGGACTGCTGAACCACATCTTCTTCTGTCCCTTTTGGTTCTTAGAGAAGGACCTCTGGGGAGCTGAGAAGAACAGTCTTGCCAAACAAGGCAGAACCATCTGAAGGGCTCAGCAAAATCACAATGGCGGAGCCAGGCCTGTCGCCTCATGACAAGGCCTGCTCCGCTGGCTCTAGCGGCTCCCTCAGTAGCATGAGACAGCAGCCGCATAGATGTATTGGATACAGATCTGAGAGTGGCCATCCGGGTGGAGTAAACCTGTTTATCCTCACTCGAGATGGACTCGGAGATGCAGCGTATTCTTTAATCAGATCTCGCTGCATCCTAATGACATGTGCCATGTAGTTCAGCGCCCTCAAAGAGAAGGTCGCTGAACTAAACACTCGCTTCCCAATGCGATCCATCGAACGGGACTCCTTGCCCGGAGGATGGACGGAGGGACTCTCCTGGGCCAATTCCTCTTGTCTGGGCTGCAGCCATCATCATGGCATCAACTGGGGACCCTTACTCCAGTGGGTGCGGTCTGATGGAGGAGAAAGAATGCGGGCGCTTAGGGATAGGCTCAATGGTGTCCGGATCCTTCCACGCCTGATAGATATAAGATCTACCAGGGGTCAGCAGGAGGGGACACCCAAGAGGTAGAAGGGCCTTCGAATGCCTCCAAGAACACAGACTAAGAAGCCTTGGGGGCAGACCACCCCTGATCCTTAACATCTCCATGATGTCTCCAAATGAGACGCCCTCAGGGGTGACCTAGGGAGCCTTCCCTTCATCCAAGTCCGTGTCTTCAGTGACGGACTCAGGGGAGTCCATGTGCCTCCTCTTGCACTTGCGCCCGAGGTACTTCATCGGGGCTGTCCGAGGAGTACTCTTCAGCAGATGGATGTTCCAAGGGAACCACTTGGGACATCGAGGCGGGCTGTCCCTGGGACCGGCTGGTGGGGCCTGGCCCAACTGCAAAGGAGTGCGGGATGGAGCCGTGGCAGGGACCGGGGTCCGGATGTCCTCGACAGTGCCCTTTCCATAACGTTGAAAGCCGAGGGGAGCCAGCTTCTCTAAGCCCGAGCCGACCCCACTCGGATCCGACGCGGATCGGAGTCGGAGCCAAACCGCCGGATCCGAGAGACCAGTGTGCTCCGACCTGGACGGGACACACCAGCTCCCTCGATCCGAGGCTCGGCCCTCGGCTCCGAGGTCGGGTCCGGCACCAAGCACTCAAGGGATGGGACGGATCCGAGGTGCGCCGACCAATCGGATCCGACCCACCCCGGATCCAAATCTGCACGGCGCGCGAAAGCAACCCGTGGTATGGGTCGGAGAAGGAGCTAATCCTCCCGGTGGGGCTAGGAGCACTCCCATTTGCATTTGGGCCTGGATGAATTTCCTCATCATCCGTCCATATCAGCTTCGCCATCGAAAGGTCGATCTAGAGGAGGCCACCGGCGGACATAGAGAACCGCCTCGGTGACCTCCTGGAAGGGCTAGCCTCCTCCTCCTCGGGTCCAGGAGAGAACCGAGGGAGTGGAGCCGAGGAGGAGGAAGGCTAGAAGGCACAGGGGAAGCCCGCTTAGATGGGGAGCCGAGCTGGAAGCCTGGCTCTCCTCTTGTGGTGCTTCTCCTGTGCCTCTCCTTCTGTCTCTCCCTAGTAGAATCCTTCCTCCGGCAATTTTAAGGGAGGTTGAGTCCCAGCCGGAGGGGAGAACTCACAGCAACAAGTTGCTGACTGGAGGGCAGAGGCCAAGCAGTATCTGGGGTAAAAGACCCGACAGCACTAACGGTTGAACCCTGCACAAATGGTACAACCAGAAGACAGGTGTTCAACCCCAAGATGATCGAGTGTGGCCATCTGCTGGGGACAGCTTATGGCCACACTAAAGACAGCCTTAGGGGCTTCAGACATTACACCTAAGGCTTAAACACACAAACACACACAAACAACTACGAAAAACCCGAGAAAAATTAACTAAAGAGGGAGGGAAAGCCTTAACCACACACAACACTAACTATATTTTTAACAAAAAAAGAGAATTTGGACAATTTTCCTGTCGGAAAACTACACTTATCTCAAAACCACGCCAGGAGCTCAAGAATTTTCTTGAAAACCAAAGAAATCTGAGGTCAGTCAGGGCTTGGCAAGGGGTTATGGGTAAGAGGGAGGAGCTAGGAGCTCGGAGCCTAAGCTTTTGGGATCCGAGATCGGATCCGATACCCACAGGTTGCAGACGAATGAAGTCTGCCTACTTCAGATCACCTTTTTTAAAAAAGAAAAAGTAGTTCAAGGCCTCCAGAATTTCAATTTCTCAAAAAAGTCTTTTCATTCTCTATTTCACAAGAGAGAACATTTAGCAGAGTAGTTCCAGATGAGAAAAGTACACTAAGTAATGTGAACTAGAAAAACCTTTTTTTTTTTTAACCAGAAATACCTTTTTTTTTTATCTAGGCAAAACTTCAAACAAAAGACTGAAAACAGATCATGCAGTAAAGTACATTACTAATAACACAACACCTAATATTTAACCATGCGATGAATATACAGATAACACACAATTATTCTGCATTTGATAAAATAATGACTAAACAAATTCAATAACTTTATACAGAAGAAAAAATAAGTTGAAATAATTTTTGGAAATCTGTCCTTATAAACTCTGTAAGTAACAGTTCACAACTAAACCTTAAAAAGTGGAATAGTGAGAAGATTAAAATGCTATGACAATTTTATCTTTATTTAACAACTTGTAGGAGAAGTATGTGACATCCAACTCCAATCATATGAAGCTACTGAAGGTCATTACCACATAATTTTTATTAATTTTCCAGCATTCCACTTGGCCTATTTTAAAGGGAATACACAACCATGTTATATGGTTTAATCTACTTGTAAGCAGTTCTAGAGAATTTTCTCCAATAAGAACATTTAAGTTGCCCAATTTAATAAAATATTAAAGAAAGATAATAAAATTATAAATATTTAACTGATCAGTATCTGAAGGTAAGATGTGGAGTGCAGTCCATTGCCAATTCCAGTTATTCTCAGGGTAGTCTGATAAAATACATTTCTATTGTAGTGTATCAAAAAGTATTTTTATACAATGGCAACAGCAAAAAAAGGCAAAATATATCTGCTGTTAATATATGGCATACTTGACAAGGAGGTTTGCTAAATTAGGATAAATATGTCCTAATTTTGAAGGCATTAAACAAGTATTTATAATCATAAACAGTGTATACAAGTTTTTTTAAAAGGTATAAATCTAGAATTATAATGCACTGATTGATCATTATTTCAGTTTGTAATAGTTTGATCATAGAACAAATATTAGAAATTTTATACTGTGATATGTCAGAATAAGATTGTAAGCTTTAGAGATGAGCTTTCTTTCTTGCAAGATTGCTATATTTTTTTATAAGGAGCTATCCTAGTTATCACTGTCATTAGATTTCATATTTAGATATGAAGATATCCCAAATCTGTCAGAGAACAGGCATATATCCTTTAGGAAGATTCTTTTTTTTTAATATAATTTCTTTCAAAGAATGGGAGTTAGCCAACATTACATCTCAGACTGTTTTGTTTTTTAGAATTAGAAAGTTTGACAAATCTAGTATTCACTAACTTTTAGGTTAGAATTTTTGTGAATTAGTTGTAGGAGTATAATTTTATCAAGTAAGTTGAAATATTTTTAAATATTGAAAGTAAATTTTAAAATTATTCACTTATGTTTTAAGATCATCACTCTCAAAAAGGGAAGAGCAAGATAGTTAAAATTGCAATTAACAGTAGTTTATGTATTCCAATTTTTATCCAAGTAAGGTACCAATCATCCTTTGTAAAACAGAGTAGTATAGTTTTCATCAAGCTGCTTGAACTATTAAATCTGGAAGAGTTAGTCCTCTAATTTATGAAGGGTTAATTTATTATATCCAAGTCTCACATTTGTAGGGCATCAAATAACATTTTGTTTCAGATTTGTAAATTTATTAAAAATTACTTAATTTGTAAACGTATTAAAAAGTACTTAGGAATGATTTCAGACAATGGTAAGAGAAAGAAGAAAAGTTTACCGAGTGTATTTATTTTATATTTGCCATTTTTGATAGAAGTAACAATTTCATGTTATAACATATTTGTAAATCATTTTGAACATTTGTCCAAATGTTTTGAAGGTTTGATTTAGAACTTTGGGATGGATTCTGGTTATAATGCCTTCATAAATATTTAAATGAGGAATAAGTCTGTACACCATTTAATAAAACAGGACTGATAAAGTCATAATGAGGATTTAGGGAAAAGAAGATTTAGATTCAGTTCATTATTTAAACATTTTACATAAAATTTAAGCTTTTCGGAATATCTGAATTTGGGAATCTTAAATAAACGTTTATACCATCAGCAAAAGCTGTAAATTAGATATTACCAGAATAAAAGAATGGATAGTCATTGTAAGCTTTTGGATTAGTAGTAACAAGGGGTCAATACAAAATTAATTAAACTGGTACAGTGACAAAGAGCAACCCTGTCTTACCCCCAGATTTATTTGAAATGGCATGGATATACTTTAACTTATACAAATCCGAGCTGATGCTTTTTACATATGGCTTATAAACATATTAATAAAATTTAAGGGTATTTCATATTTAGGGAGATTTTTGAATTAAAAAAAAGACATTTGTTTTATTAAAAATCTTAAACAGCATCTAGTTGCAGGACAAAAACAAATGTTTTTCCAGTTAATCTGTCAAATTGTTTCTAAGCAAGTGCTTGATCATTTTATTGCTGGGCATTAATAAAATCAGATTAAAAGTGAGGGGAGAACAGCATTTTAAGTCTATTTGGCAATGATTTTTATATCATAGTTGATTAACGATCTTAAGGTTACAAGATAAAAATTGTATTGGACCTATTTAAAAAGAAACCTGAGATACCTTGGGAAATAATGCTGATGCAGAAATAAATATCTGATCTAGTGTTTTAGAAAAAATATTTTAAATTCAGCAGTAAACCCATCAAGACCTAGAGATTTACATCATTTTATAAGATTTATTGCATCATGAAATTCATAAACTATTATAGGGTTTTTCCCAAATGGTTAAATTAAGCCTTTAACTTTGGAAAATGCATCAATTTCTTCAAAGGCAGATATGTTCTATATTAAAATTAACATATTCAAAGTAGAAAAATAAAGTTTAAAACTGTTGGTTTAGTTTTTTGAATTTTTATCAACTGTGCTAGTAGTTTTGATGGGACTTGTGGCCATTTGGAGTACTGTGTAAGGATACAGGGTCTCATATCAAGATTGTTGGTTCATATTCAGCAGAATTCATCTTATATTTAATTTTATTCTTCACTTTGCTACTGTATCAAGAATGTTTTGGGTTGCTGTACTTGTGCATGGATACAATCTTAATAAAGCATTTTATGAATGTTTCTAACCAGTCATGAACTGGTGGTCGTAATAATCTTAATTATAGTGCAAAAGTATAACAAAATCAATAAATAAAAATTTGTAATAAGCTGTCTTTGAAAATAACAACACTTGGCATTTACATTTTAGTAGATCACCACAAAATTGATTTTGAACAAATTTGTAACAAAAAAAACTTTTAGTTTTAAAAAACAAACCATTATAAGATGAGCTTGAGCAGTTTGTATCATTTAGTATTCTTAACCAGTTGTGAACTGCCGATCGATCATCCATACTTTGTTATATAAACTTACTTCCTTTATGCAGTGTAACAAATAGGAAGTGCTAAATGCATAGGACATAATGGTGTCCCATAGACAGTTCCTTTATCAAGGCATAAACAGGAAGTGACAAAGTCCATGTCAGATACAATGCCCTAAGAAAAAATGTTCTGTAACTTAAAAATGGTTCCATTACTGTATGTGGATAAGACCAATGCAACTGAAAAGTACTCATACCTACAAAACTCATGTATGTTAATTACAGCCATTATATGAGAAGTAAAATCATCAGTGCACAAAGACCAAGAATAAAAAAATTAAACAGTTTATTAAAAATGTCTTTAAATATGTAATTTTTTCTTGCAACAAAATAAAATTCCTTTAACAAAAAAGGAAAGTTTGTCAGGGTAAGCAGTCTGGAATTTGATTTATTAACTATTTAAAATATGAAGAGGGCTTTTGATGTGCCAGTTTAGTGTCATATGGAAGGTCTTGCATGAATGACAGTTTGTTTTTCCAAGAGAAATATTTTTTTATTCCATCGTTGCTTTTAAAACCACAACTTTGTCTCAATAGTTGAGTAGCTTTGCATATTCTTAACTTTGGTGATTATCTGTTTGAAGTTTTCTTAAACTAAGATGTGCTTCATTACTTTCATGGGCTTAATCCTGTTATCCAGAAGCTGAATAATTTCCTAAAGTGTTGCAATCAAGGTAGAATGATCACATTTTTCCTGGTAAATTTCTTATAATTATGTTATTTCTTCGACTGTGTTACTTTGAGGTCCAACAATTTTTTTCTTTTATTATGGAAAATTTCCCAGTCAAGTGGACAGCATTTTTCTTCTAGTTTTGTAATCTTGTCTTCACAATTTGATATATTGTCTATGAAACATCCATTCTTTAAGTTGTGTAGTCTAAAGCAGTATTTATGAAATTTAATTGTGTTTTGATATGATCAATGGATTACAGTAGCGGGTGGATAGCATTCTTCACGTTTCCAAAAGTAAAGGTTTGGTAATTTTCAAATTTAACAGCTGTGTATTTTTGTCTTCTTTTGGACCAGATTTGTACGTTTTATTTGCAATGTCTTTTCCTGGTGGCAGCACTGCTGAAAACTTAATTTTCTATGTTTGAATATCCATGCTGTCATAGCCTTGAGCCATAATTTAAATATAATTTGCTCTTTTGCTTGTTTGTACAGTTTAAATAATATGTGCGTGTTTGTATGTGTGTATTATAAATAAAATGCTGTTCAATAACCCGTCTATGTAGACAGTTGCTCTAGCAAATTACTGCTTTTGTTTTAAAGTAAACTGCCAATCCTGAAATCTCTGAAATTAATTTAAATTTAGATGTCTATAGCCTGTATTTTATTTTTTTTTTGTGAAGGAGACAACCAGCCATAAGGTGGGTAGTCTGACAATCACTCTGGTCTCAGAGCAGGAACTTGCTTTTTAATTTTTTTTCTTAGACAAGATCAGTAAAATGAATGTACAATGTCAATATATCAATTTTAGATATATTTATAACAAAATGGATGTTTAAAGTTGACAGAAATATGGATTCTAGCAGATTTAGTGCAGTGCTGTAAATAATGGAGCTATTTACTGTTTGGAGCCATACTGAATCCACAAGGGCTTTGTCTTCTATTTGTGGAGTTTGAAAAATATCCCAAAAGCTACATTTTTACAAATCAAACAAATTTCATACAAACAATGTGCTGCCTGCAAGACTGATATTATATACATACACAAACAGACATACATACATACATTTTTTTTGACAGAAGATGAGGTCAAACATTTTATTTTAGTTGGCATGAAAATATCTTTTGTAAATGCTGTCAGTCCCAGCTGACTTTATTATGCACCACATAGTATCTACCCAAAAAGGAACAGTTTGAGATTGCCAACAGTTATAGAAGTATCCAAAATGTCTGCCAACAGTTATAGAAGTATCCAAAATGTCTGCCACATTTTGGGATTTCAAGTTCATGAAGAAACATTTACTGTGAATACCCAAGTAGTTCAAATACCCAAACGCATCACTGTGCATGTCAATGAACTACTCTTCCTCATAATCCTCAAAATACAGCATGGCAAAGCAACACCTCAGATGCTTCAGCTTTCCATCTTCAGGAAGACAAGTAGTCTTCCAGATGCTCATTTCCTAATACATTACCTTTAGATAAGGAATTCATATCAACCCTTTTGCGATTTGCTTTGCCATGAGAGCTAGCAAACTTGCACTTCCATCTACACACCTAAATCTAAATATTTTTTCTTCTTCTGCATGCCCTTCAGAAAAAGAAACTTACAACCTTGCGCCAGCAAATGCGCACCCAGATCAATGGGATAAGAAAACATTTTGCCTGGATTTCTCTCTTCTCACTGGAATGGCTCTGGGTTACCAAATCATTAAGGATTCAGCTATCTTTAAAAGCACTTATTTCCTCCATAGTACTATAGTCAGTTTATGCACAGGAAAACCTATACTTTCACACATACTGCTGTGTAGAGTACAGAAATACTGAAGTAGGAAGATTCTCTGTTTTCTGTTGTTGACTTGCACTGGCTAGGCCAAAGATTTTGCATACATGTGGTTCACTTGACTCACCTACCCATAATCTTTCTATACCTCTCCTTGAATACCTCAGACCGACTTTAACCATTAAGAATATGTTACATTCTCGAAACCTTTGCCAAATAAACACATGTACATATGATGATACAGCCAGCTGAGTTTGAGGTTAGTAAGAATCCACAGAGTATCACCAATTCTTCGAGGTACCACAGGTGACAATTTGGAAGGGGGAAGGAGGGAGGGATGTTGAACCAGATAAGGACAACACAGCTGGAGAGTACACAACTTTCATATCTGATGTTGTCCTTTTTTATTTGATTCAACAGATGGGACGGATTCCCTAGTCACCAATTTCCTGGGAGGCATCAATGAAGGACATTTCTGAGCACAGTGGAGCCAAAAGGGGGCTGTGATCTGGATTGTACATCCAGGTTATAATGAGACACAAAGTGTGAACAGTTAACCATGCTGCAGAAGCACAGATCTCATCAGTGAGCAGATTTAGATTTTGTAGAAAAATTGTGGAAGTTGCCATTGACCTTGCTGAATGAACTGTTTATTTTTTATACAATAGTAAACCCAGTTTGTTATGAACAAATCAAACGCAGTATGACACCAATTTAGACAGGGTGACTTTGGAAACACTGCACCATAATTAGACTTTGGAAAAGGCAACAAACAACTGATCTAATTTTCTGAAGTTTTTTGCCCTGAAGTTGTCAATGTACACCAAGCAACTGTAGTGGACATTCTCCTTTGTTAGAGGACTTTGGGAAGAAAATTGGAAGATGTATGGGTTGATTGATGTTAGACTTGGACGCAGTCTTAGGAATAAGGGAATAATTCAGCTTTAAGACTGTACCCCTTACGAAATATCAGCTAAGGCAGTTTGCAAGAAAGAACCTGTAATTCTGAGATTCTTTTGGCTGAAGTGACTGTCACCAAGAAGATTGTTTACATGTTAAATGTTTAAAATATGCTGAGGCTCCTGGTTCAAAAGGGGTTTATCTAAGAGCCTGCAACATTACTGTAATGTCCCACAAGGAACAGGACCTCGGATAGACGGTCTGAGAAGAAAGGTTCCCTTGAGAAAAGCTTTAGAAACCTTCAAAGGAGGGTATCAGTGTCTGATTACGACCTATATGAAAATTTGAAAACACTGTGAACTGGACTTTTATGGTGAAAAAAATGGATCCTTTATGAAACAATTCTGACAAAAATCCATAATTGAATGGAGATGGGTACAGAAAGAATCTAATCCCTTTGTGACAACAGGACACAGCCAGTTGGAATTTTGTAAATTATTATATATGTCATTTGTGAATATCAGACTGATTTATACAAGATGCTTGTGTTAAAAGTGTATTAGAACTGTGCGTCATACAAGATGCTTGTGTTACAAATGTATTAGAACTGTATGTACAAAAAGGAACCTAAAAAATTCTGACCCAGGCCAAATAATTACACCAAACCCTCAGGATTCTGACCCTGACAATCCCACACTAACAGCCAATAACTTTAATTCCTTCTTCACTAATTCTATACAAACTCTAGCCAACCAACTATCTCCTGATACTTCTCAACTACCTCCAAATACCTTAATAAATACCATTCCTCCCCTTCACCTACAACCTGTATCTACCTCATATACAATCTCTCATCCAAAAACTCAAACCTACCACCCCTTCTGCAGACAAACTTCCTGCTGAATTCCTGCAACTAGCAGCAAAAGCCATTGCTTACCCTGTCTCTATATTGATAAACAGATCAATAAAAGAAGGTATTTTCCCAGCAATCTGGAAGATATCACATATCATACCCCTCCATAAAGGAGGCAAATCCCATAGCACTTTTATCCCCCTTAGCTAAAATCACAGAAAAATGCATACATAAACAACTGCTCAACCACCTCCTCAAGAATAGCCTTCTGGCTGACACTCAACATGGTTTTAGACCTGATCACAGTACTACTACAGCTCTTCTCTCCTTCACCAACACTATTAACTTAAAAACAATAAACTTACATCTTCACTTTTCATAGACCTTTCAAAAGCCTTTGACATGGTTAATCACACACTTCTCTTGCACACACTACAATCTCTGGCCCTTCTTCCCTTACCTGGTTCTCTTCCTATCTTGTAAATCATCAGCAAGCTGTACTCTGGAAAAATTCTCTCTCTACTCTCCTTCCTATCTCTTTAGGAGTACCTCAAGGGTCTATCCTAGGCCCACTTCTATTTTCCATCTTTATTAATGACCTTCAATCATCTCTACCTAATACTACCTGCATACAATATGCAGATGACTCCACTATAATCTGTACTGCCTCTTCTCAAACTGAACTCCAGTTTCAAACACAATCAGCCTTCTCAACTGTTGAACAGTGGTTCTCCAATAAAACTAAATTATTACTCTTAATCTACTTTGATAAACTTCTGTATTACTTCAACTGACAACACCATAATCTCTCCTGACTCCTCAACTAAACTTCTTGGTGTTATTATCGATAATAATCTCAACTATGATTGCCACATCAACACTACAATAAAAGCTGTTAATAAAAAGATTGGATCCCTATACAGAATAAAGCCCTTCCTCACACCTGAAGCTAGGATAACCTTAGCCTCTATTTACACTAATCTATCCAAAAGTAACCTTAAGAAACTTAGTACATCTTACCACAATATTGCCTCCTCCCAATTCAGAGCTCACCACTGTATAAACCTAAAACAACTACACTGGCTGGAACTTTTGCAACAACTCTTAATAGCATACAAAATTCTACACCAACCTTCTAAAACACCAGCTCTTTCTAACCTCCTGACTCCTTATATCAACCTGAAACAACCTGATAAATCACTTGTTAATAGTACCAAAATTATGAATTCTGCAGGCAATTCCATTTTCTCTAACTCAATAGGTAAAATATGGAATAATCTTCCATCTAGTTTGTCCTCTTTGCCTACTCTCCCACTATTTAAGAAACAACTTTCCATACATCTTAATAAATTCATGTTTCTTATAAACTTTTTCATCCACTTGTATTTCATCTTCTACTCCAACTGAGTTATTATTCCTTTATTGTAAATATTACTTAACTCACTAGAAAAAAGTTTGTGTTTAAGATTTGATACCTTATTATATTGTTTTGATAGTTGCTAACCTCTGACCTCACTTCTTTCTGACCCAAAATTATTCTGATTAGTTAAGATATTTAATATTTGTATAATACAATTGTACTTTGTCTTTTATGTATTTCCAATAACTGTTTCTATCCTCTAAATGGACATTAATCCAGCTAAATAAATAAATAAATGTCATGTGTATATCAAACTGATTTGTGCAGACATTTGTGTTGAAAAGGTATTTGTAAAGTGCTTGTATTTGAAATGTATCCACAGTATGTCCTACTGAAGAGAAGAGAAATGTACACGCACTATCATAACTGTATAAATGCATATGTTTTAACAAAGCAAACTGGGAGACAGAAGGTTAACTTCAGTCTAGCAAACTTTAAACTGCATCTAAAATTAATTCACTTTACGAGCTAAGTCATAAAGATGCTATCTCACAGGCTTCAAGGCAGCCAGAGACACCGTCTATACTAGGAAGCTTTCTGTTACTGTCTTTGGGGTGAACTGCCACTCAGGAACAGTGGAAGTGTTTAATTGTTTTACAACCTCCAGAAGCTCAACAGATCTGAGCAAAGCTCTTGTGTGTGTGTGTGTTTTTTACATGCAAGTGTTAAAATCCTGGCAGTCTCCAGGGTTGGTGATACTTATGACCAGAAGTGACGTCATTCTGCAGGCTATCCCAGCAGTAATATTTTAGATATTATTTTGAGAAGTCTCTTAGTGAGACTGAGCAATCTGTACTCGGTTTTGGGCCTGACAACAAGAAGAACCATCAAACACATTATCTGTCTTGCTCTATTATGTAAGCTATTAGGGAATTGTGATTCTCTTAATTTCAGTCAGGAATATAGTGAAGCTTAGTTTAGATATTGTTTTTCTTTATTTGTCTGAGCCTGTCCTTCATTGTTATTTTAAATATTTCCTGTGATTTGAACTCTAATGTCATTGTGACTATATACTTAGTATTTTCTTGTTCATTTATTATTATTATTATTATTATTATTATTATTAAATATATTTAAACCTTTCATTGTGGTTGATCTTTGTAGGAGATATTTAAGTTTTAAGGGTACATGCATATTTATTTGGTGACATTGTGTGGGCCACTCCTAATAACCTTGTTCTTGGAAAAAACTACAATTTGTATTAATATTAATTTCACTCGGTATATCGGGTACCCTTCAAAGAGCCTTAAGGTAGCTGGCAGGAGTGTCTGCTGACAGTCATAACTCCCTTTTAGTCTGGGTAGAAGGGGACATAACTAGTAAACCTGTGCCAGCCTTTCCCATGTGTATGCATGTGTGTTTAAATCAAATTTCAAAGTGTGAGTAGTGTGTGAGTGTGTGTCAGCTACTTGGGCAGGGATATGAAGCACTTGTTGGACAGGGAGGGTGCTGGAGGCCTTGGCCTGGGCACTCACCTGAGATCTCACTTCTATGGCTGTGCCAGTGGGGAGTCTTACAGGGGATCTGGAGAAAGAGGGAGAAACCAGCCCCGGGCTGACTGTGGTCTCTCTGTGCTCTTAAGTGAAACTGCACTTGATGCAAAGAGCTGCATCTGGAAAAACTGTGCGTTACCTGTTATCCTCCCAGTGAACGTCCCTCACTGGTGCCAGTGGTGAGGACTGGGGCTCCTTGATTACAGGCCCAGAGGTGGAGGTTCGTCATACTGGTTGGCAGTGATGGGATATCCACATCACATATCAGTTGGCAATGGTTGGATATCCACATCACACCCTTTTCTGCAGCTCAGAAGAAAATCCTTTCCACTTACTTTGGTACACCTTCCTGGTACTCAAATTTTTGAGAAGCTGTTAGAATGTGAACCACTCTTTCTGAAACCCTGCCATCTCTGGCCATCATTAAAATTGGAGTAACCAAGTGGTCAGATTTAGGGTGTCTAGTCCCAGGAGAGAATAACCAGGTGGGTGAGATAGGAGATTTGGACTGTGAGATAGAGGGGACATAAAAATGAGGGCAAAGAAGCAGGAACCACATATGTCAGGGCCAATAAGAAGCAATGAGGATCACTTTTGCCTTGCATCTCCTACCTTTCTGAATCAACTTTTTGATCAAGGGGAATGGGGGAAAGGCATATAGAAGACCAGGGGGCGCATTCTGGACTAAAGAGGCATTAGGTGACTGACCCTGAAGAGGAATGAGGGCAATGTAACTGCTTCATTTGTAGTTAAGGTGAGATGTGAACAGGTAGCTTCAAGGTTGACCCCAGCAATGGAAAATTTTATTTGCCATTCACCGATTAAGGGACTGCTCATGAGGCAGAAGAATGATTCTGCGAAGCTTGTCTGCCAGAGCACTGGAAGCTCCCGGGATGTGCATTTTCTAAAAGAAAGTGATGGGAAGACATTGCCCATAGCCACAGTCAAATTCTCATGGCTGCCCGACGGATAAAACCTGGCTCCCTCTTGTTTATTGATGTACAAGACTAATGTCATATTGTCTGTCTGAATGGAGATCACACCATCTGGTAGAGTCTTAAAATATCGGCAATACTAACAGGACTGAGCTCATCTTCAGAGCATTTATGTGAAGACTGACCTTTAAATATAGGTACCTTGAACAATCTTTCCCTTCATAACACCCAGCCACCCTCAAAAGGAAGCATCTATGGTGACCACAGCTGTTTGAGGGGGAGACAAAATGGACAGCCCTCAAGTAACACTGGGGAGGATACCCACCAATATCTAGGAGTTTTGCATATTAGAGATAGACAATATGGTTGTGACCAGTAAACTGTTAAGAGTCCATTGAAGGGCTGTCATGTACAAACAAGAGAAGGGAGAGAACCGGAGTGATTGCTGAGGCCGCAAGCCCTACTAAATTTAGAACAAGTGTCGTTGGTGGGGAGGAATGTGATAATACAGAATTTGTTACTTTTCAAAGATAAAGAATCCTGGAATGTGGCAAGGCAGCTATCTGATTCAGTGAGTCTAGATGGTAACCTATGAATTCTAGTGACTGAGTGGGATTTAATTGACTCTTTAGGATGATGACTGTTACACCCAATCTGTGAAGTAACTGGAGTAAAGTGTCCCTCCTTTGGATACGCAGATTCTTGGTCGAAGCAGTGAATAGCCAATCATCCATGTACGGGAAAACCTGGAATCCTTGCAGCCTGACAGAGACTGTGACTACTGCCATACAGTTGGTGAACACTGGGGGGGGGGGGGCTGCTGTGAGACCAAAGAGCAGAACTCCGAACTGATAATGATTGATTCCCAGCCAAAAATGCAGGGATCTCTGTTATCTTTACATAAGCATCCTGGAGCTCTGCTGAGCACATCCAGTCATCCCTTCCTACATAGCAGTAGAATGGCTGAACTGTGACTATTCAGAATTTCACAAACTGGTTTAAAGGTCCAAATTTGGCCTCATGTGCCCTGACTTCTCGGAACTAAAAAAAGAGCCTGAAGTACACTCAGTACCCTAGCTGGTCTGGTGGGACCAGTTGGACATCTTTTTTCCTAACAGCTTTTTGATTTCTGCAGTTGCGGACTCCATTTAGTAGTGTGGCACTTAGGGAATCCTTTTTCTTGATCTGGGGGGAGTAAAGAATGGGAACTATGTATCCTCTGGGGATTAACTGCAGCACCCACGAAGTGATGGCCCGCAGATTTGATGATGCAAGGGTAAGCCCCCCTCCCTCCAAGTTCCTCCAGAGTGTGGAAGTTGGACAACCCTTCAGGAGTGCTAGAAGGATTTCCTGGAAAAGGACCCATGAAATCCTTGTTTTTTTTGGACTACCTCTATGCCTAGATGAAGTCCATTTCAACCATCCCTCTGCAACAGGACAGTCTTTGAAGAATCATCTTGGTTAAACCCTTGGGATTTTCTGAACCACATCTTCTTTATTTCTCACTTATTAACTGAAAAGATCCTATGAGAAGGGAGTGCAGAGGCAGACTGCTACGGCAAATAGGATCATCTTACCCATCTTTCTAAGTTCTGGTTAGTGCATCCTTAACCTTCAGTCTAAAGAGAATGGGACCATCAAAAGGGAAATTAAGGAAGAACATCTTGAAGCCTTCATCAAAAATCATACAACTGCATCCAAGCATGACAATGAAAGTTACACTGGTGCCTGCTTCTCTAGCCACTCCATCAGCTGCATTTGAAAGCAGACCCATGGAGTCGCATGAAACAGAACTGAGGGTAGTTAGCTGGGAATACACATTTTTATGGATAACCATTTGTAAATTACCCGGGACAGAACTGGTATCTCTTTGGTCAGTTCTCTATGGAAACATGTGACATTAGCTTAGTAGTTCAGTGCTCTAAAAGAAAAAGTTGATGAAGCACAAGTCCATTTTCCAAATTTGTCCAGTGCCCTAGATTCCCTATTAGGGGGACGAACAGAAATGTCCTCTTCAGAGAGTTCCTTTTCAGTGGCTATCACTATGACAATAGCATCTAAAGGGGGACCTTTACTTCAATATGGCCCATCTTTAGGAACTGCAATGATCTTGAGCTTCTTTGGTATTAGCTCCGCTGTGTCAGGTTCCTTCCAAGCTCTCTGAGCCACCGAGTCCATGACAGAATTAGTAGGAGGGACCAACCAGGCTGTACAGCAGCCAGCTCCAAAAGCCTTCAGGAACATAGATTCTTCTGGGAAGTTGCCTCAGTGGACCAATTCCCCCTCAGTTTCATCAATTACAGGATTTTGCCAAAAGTGACATCTCCAAAGGAGTACTTAAGGGAATTCTCTCCTTCTTCTAAATCCAAATATTCCGTGACAAATTCAAGTGATGACTCTATGGGTTTCCTTTTAAAGTCTCTGTTTCTTATGAATCTGAGCCTGGGGAGTCTCACGACAACAGATCCAAACCAAACAGAGTCATAGCAAGCACTTCCCTTCCCTGAGAATTTTAGAAACTGACTGTTTCTGTTGATGCAGGAAAAGAGAGAGGTCTGAATGAATCCAAACATGAAAGCAGCACTCCTTCTTTTGGTAAGAGAACCCTCTTGAAGGCTTTGAATGCTGGACTCTCAAGCAACCTGGGCCAACAGAACTCCAATGATGCTAAATTGTCCCAGATTAGAAGTCAACATCGGAGCCAAGCTATAGAGAGATGATTACCTGAAAGGCAAGAACAGATCCAAAAGTTTCAAAATCTGTCTGTCTACCAGTGCTCTGGCTCTGATGCTTTGGCTCCTATTCCCTTCCCAATCCATCAAGGTCAGAGTTGAAAGAGTGGGATAAAGTTGGAGTCAAAGAAGTAAGGTCTATCATCATCAGTGCAGATGCTCTGGGTATGTTCAGATCCATGGGCTGCTTATCAGAGGATTGAAATAGTGGGTTACTGGGGGGGTCATAGGACATTTTCTCATGTCAATCTATGGAAATGGCACCAGGATGGCCCTCCAAATGAATCTGCTGTTGAAGAAATCTCTGCATCATCCTATCAACATTGGCTTTGCTAAGGCACATTGAAGAACGAGCAGTTCTCAATGAAGAGGCTACCAAAGAAGCCCTCGATGTTCTTTTTTTTCCTGCAAGCCAGGAGAATGCAGCCATGGTCTAACTGGATCCAGAGACAATAACGTAGGTGAAGGAGATCGGATCTGCATTAGGATTCACTTTCAGTGCTGGACCCAGGAGAACTGTCAGGACAGAAGACCACTTGCATGGTTTTTCAACACTCCTCTCAGGAGTCTTGCTTCCCGAGATTTTTGCTTCTCTTTGTTCTTCTACTTCTGAATTGATTTTTCAATCATCTGCATCTTCCTCTAAGGTGGAAAAGATAAATGTCTTTTAAAATCAATTTGCCTTTATGGTTTTGTTGGGCCTTATGTCAAAATGAGGCACAGGCTCTTCGTTAGTGTCCAAGTGGGCCAACTCAAGATAAACACATAGGGCGCAAGGTTCCTGCGGGGGTACTCTGTGGCCAAACTTGGAAAATCTTTTTAAGCTCTTATTAGACTTCAGATCTTAACTATTCTCAGTTCCCTCCTCACTCAAAGAGAGGTTCCCCCTCCAAAGTCCCCTTTTTTGTGAAGTGTAAAATGCCTGCCTACATAGCCAGTCTTCGGTGGGAAAAACAATACTTTTTTTTGCACTTTGGTAGGGCACACCCTGCAGCAAGCTACAACTAAAAACAGAGATACCAGCAGCCATCCAGAGAAACACCAGCCCTTCCATATCAGGTAACAATCGGGAGAAATAAATGAAAACAGTCAGGGTATTAAAAGCAGACTACAGCCAGAAATTCATAAACTTATAAGGAAAATCCACCATATTACCCTGCATTTTGAAATCTCTCGTATACCAACCAATTCCTTGCTAAAAGGCATTGAAAACTGAAACCAGAATTCCATACTTGTTCAAGAGGAGTAATACAAATATAGATATTTCCTCAGTGCCTTAAATATTTAGCCTACATATTCAGATAAATATTTCACTTTTAATACTCAACGTCCAATAGTACAATAACCATGAGCAGCTACAACCCCACACAGCAATACAAAAAGAAACAAAATAAGACATCACTCTGCCTTTATGCACAAAACCGTATCTTTCCAGAGTAATCATCATCATTCTCTTTCGGCTTTTCCCATTAGGGATTAGCCACATCATCTCTTCTTCTCTTTCTCCCTTCCTCTCTATCTCATCTTGCTCTGTCACACCCACCATCTCCTCTCTCTCCACCCGTCCATAAACCTCTTAGGCCTTCCTCCTCCTCCTCCTCCCTCAGCTCCCTCCCATCCTTCTTTAGTATCTTTCCCGAGTAATAACAATGCAAATACATCTCCCTTCCAGCATGTTGTAGATTAGAAGGCTACACTAACAAAGAAATTAGTCCTAAAAAGAAGACGAGTACTTAGTTTCCTTAGTTAAGCAATGACAAATACAGCTATTATCACATTTTTCTCATCAACTCAGCAGAGTTTCTATTATTTACATAACATGCCAACGTATTTCAATTACTTGAACTATTTTTTCCTTAACATAATTGCACCTACTTGACAGCTTTTCTCGGTTTAATCACACCAAAACTGAAACCTGCCACCAAGAATTTTAACATACGCATACAGTGCCTCTTCTTATTTGTTAAAAAGCTTGTGAAACTCTCCAATAAAACATTTGCTTACAGAAGAGGAGTTTGGCCACAAAATTTGAAAGAAAACACGGCAGCTGTGGTATAACAGTTGATAATTTGTGAAAAATCACATGTTAAAAAAGTTTGCAATCTTGTGGGGCCACATTCGGCCTGCAGGCTGGACACCCCTGCTCTACACTATAAAACACTCCTGTAGTGGAGGCCCAAGCACTACATGAAAATGACCCCTTGAGGACAAGTTAGTGTTTCATCTATATGGCTTCTGAATGCACAACTGCTACTCGGTCCACCCTACTAATGTGTGCTAATCCTAACCCTGCAGCGTATCTTCGAAAAACCCTTTCCGTAACACTACAGCTATTAAGACAAACCATGTCCTATGGTATTTCTGTATTTTCCCTATTTTCCCTTTTAAGTGTATAATAATCAGAGGAGTATTTTTGTGATTTCCTGTTATGTTTGAGTGTTTTTGTCAGGGTTTTGATGTGCTGCAATTTAAACCTATAAACTATCAGCATTTTGGCATCAACATTTTTTGAGTGCATTTTTTTACTACCTTAGAAAAACACAGACTCCTTGAAATTGCAAATTAAATTTATTTTCTTAAAACAATGTAGATTATCCTAACAATGTATAAAGGAATGGTAACGTCTTCCCCATAACAGGAATATTTGGGTGAAAAATGTGCCACTAAACTCTCATTTATAATAGCTAATGCACAACATAAGATTACCGTTTCAACATGTTAGCACTTTGGTATGTCACTTCATTAATTCACACTCTTAAATCTTCAATTTAAGTCTTTGTATGCCAGTATTAACTTATACTTGTAGTATCTCTAATGTGCAGTACAGTCACAATTTTTGACACCTGCCATTATGAAAAATATCTGTCAAATGTAATTACTTGAATTGTATCTGTGCTGTTTTAACTGTTTAAAGTACAAAAAGAATGGTTATACTCCAGAATCTATTAAATAACTTCTATATAAACTGACCATACAATCTACTTTTCTAATAATAAACGAGCAATAATGCCCTCCAGGGTGTGAGGTAGTGTGTAAATAACACCGCTGGAAGTGTGTTATTTACACAGTAATGCATACCCTGAATGGGCATTATTGTGCATAGAAAATAGCCTCTCTATAAAAACTGCTGTGTTTTACTTATTTTTATTACTAATTTTTATATGTATATTTTTAATGTAAAATAGTTCCACTGCCTAATGTTTCAAAGCAGTAGTAATATATGTAAATGGTATTAGAGGAAGCATTTTACATCCAAAATATTATTAAAAATATCTGGATATTTATTTTTTGGTCCCTTACTCCTAAAATGTATGGTTTGTTGCCAGTCATTGGGGAGTTAAGTCACTAAATAATGACATGCATTTGACTTTCAGACTATAGCCTTTAGAAAATTCATGCCAACACAAATCCTGTTATTTAAGCTACTTCACAATTTATAAGAATGATATTTAAAATATGTTCCTATTTTTGATCCGCTGTTCTCCCCTTTATTTCAAGCTTTATACAGATTTCTTGAGCTGAGGTCGACAGGTATGCAAACCTCTTTACTGCTGCTACCACTAGTCGATGATCTCACTCTCACAAACACACGCGCGTTTCAGATAATGCATGCTAACACAAATTCTATTACTGAAGCAACCTTGTGATTTTTACAACAGCAATATTTAAAATATGTTCCTACTTTGAGCCTTTGTCCCCCCTTTATTTTAGGCTTTATCCAGATATCTTGAGCTACGAGGCCGAAGGCACGCAAGCCTCTTAACTGTTGCTGCTGCCAGTGCTCACTCAATCACTTTCACAATTCGCTCTCAATCTCACTCACCTACATACTTCACTTTCATGCACACAACCACACACACACACACATAGAAACATGCACACTTTTCTGTTTCATTTAGCTTTTACACTTGCTAAAAAGCAAAACTGCTGCTTAGCGAGTGTAAAATAATGGCACGATCGATCTCGCTCTCACTCGCATGCACGCATACAGTCACACACAGAGATGCATACACAGACACTTTTCTAATTTTCTTTACAGAAACCAAAGTAAAACCAAAGTAAGAGATGAAGGCAATGAAATAACACTGGTAACCAAAAAAAAAAAAAAAAAACCACAATGGAGCTAGCAACTCTAACCTCAATGTCAATATTTTATTACAAAAAAAAAAGAAAAAAAAAAAGTCCAAAATCGTTTTCGATCTTAATCTCATCATCACAAAGTAACAAACACACAAAAAAAAGTTATACTCCATACTGGTTTTGTCCAATTTACTTAATTAATTAATTAATTAATTAATTAATTAATTAATTAATTAATTAATTAAATCAGTAAAGACCTAGTTTGAAGTCTTTAGATCTTTCTAAAAACAAACAAACAAAAAAAACTACCAATAACATAACAAATAGTAAAAAAATATTATATAATACTATAAAAAAATTAAAATATAAATATATTAATATAATACATAAAATATATATATATATATACAATATATAAAATTAAAAAACAAAATAAAAAAAAACCAAAAAATCTAAAAACATATAAATATATGTATATATGTGTATATATATGGAAAGTGTTATGGAGTGTGTTGCCCTCTAGTGGTAAATCCAATAAGTATCTCATAGCTTGGCTGATCTTGGTTTTTAAAACTGCTTAATAGACAGAAATTAATTTAAACGTTTATTTTATTATTATACTATTTATATTCCATATTATACCTTATATTCCTCAATTTATCTTCCATAAACCTCCCTTTATCCTTAAACACACAGTCCCACAACAAAAGGAAAACAATGCAAGGGCAAAGAAGTTTGGTGTCTCAAACAATGCATGTTCATATTCTGCTTTTTTTGCTTCATATTTTCATTAACACCAAATAAAAATTTTTATTTTTTTTTCTGTTTTTTAAAGGTTTCCCAATGATTGCAATTACAGGTAGACATCTATTTAACTACTATGGTAATTGAAGGTACTGGTACCCCTGGTATTATTGGTTTGTATTTCCATTTTTTTCCAAAAGCAAAAAAAATCATTTCCATAAACCATTTTTCCCACATTTACCAAAACCCACTTTTTATGTTCCCTTTAACTTTGGGACCATCATATTCAAAAATTTGCTTAAAATTAGTGTCCTTCCGTTAATATTATTCAAAGGTAAATCAATTTCAGCCAAATCCGTTTTCATTAAACTCCTTAATCCAAATTGATTTCAAAACCCTCCATATTCTTCATCAACTGTATAATCACATATATTCAGCTATATATTATAATCATATATATCTATCATATATTTATCATATAGGGTAGGATTTTTCGATCCTAAATCATCCATCTCAAAAGTAGAAAAATCAATTTTCTCCCTCTCCTGAACTCTGTCAGTTAAACACTTTCACTAACCCAATGACCCTCACCTAACCACTTAACATGCCCATCCTTTCTTGCTTGCATTTGAGCAACGTTGGACCTTGGTCATTCTACCTTCTAACAATTAAATTTTCTTTACACTTGCTAAACAGCAAAAGTACTGCTTAGCGAGTGTAAAATAATGGTGACGATTAGGTTACTTACAGTCCAAGCTCCACGGTACCCTGATATGCTACCATGAAGCAGAAGACTCATTTTCTAGTGGAGAGTCCCTGTAGATCAACACCCTTCTGGAGAACATTCTCTCTCCAATCAGGGTGGCAATCTACAGGACACCCATTCTCTATTCTTTAATGACACCCAACTGACTCATTGCCTCACTCATTATCATATCTCTATGTTTGACAACGGATAGTCTAATATGCAAGCAATAATGCTCAACAGGGTGTGTGTTACTGTGTAAATAACTCCCGCCCAGGGGTGTTTTGAGGCCCAGTGCTGTAGGCATCTTATATATTTTTTGATGTAGAATAGTTCTTCTGCCTACCATTTCAAACTTGCTGTAGTGTATGTAAATGTTCCAGGAAGTATTTTATATCCAAAATATACAATTTTCAAAAAATATCCAGATATTTACTTCATTTTTTTGTTTCCTTACTCCTAAAAATGTGTGGTTTGTTGGCAAACATTGGGGATTAAAATCAGTAAATAAATGACATACATTTGAGTTTCAGACTATTTCCTTCAGAAAATGCATGCAAACACAAATCCTGTTTATTCATGCAACTTTCGCATTTCATAACAGCAATATTTAAAACATTTGTTCCCATTTTAAAGCCTTTAATCCACTTTTCTTTTAGGCTTTATCCAGATTTCTTGAGCCAAGAGGTGAAGAAGCATGCAAACCTCTTAACTGCTGATGTCATTCCTTGAGGGCACACACACACACACACACACACAAACATACACAAACACGTGTCTCTCTCTCTCACTTAAGCGTAGACACATACACACACGCATGCTCAAAATGCATGCTAACACAAATCCTGTTATAAAATTACAAAGTTGCTTAAATAAGAGCAGTATTTAAATATGCTCCTCTTTTGAGCTTTTGTTCCCCCTTTATTTTAGGCTTTATCCAGATTTCTTGAACAGGTGGAGAAGTATGCAAACATCTTAATTGCTACTGCCATTGCTCGATCACACACACACACACACACACACACACACACACACACACACACACACACACACATATATATACTTTTATATTTCTTTTCATTTTACACTCAGTAAACAGCAAAAGCACCGATACGCAAGTGTAAAATAAAGGCTCGATCAATCTCACTCTCATGCATGCATACACTCAACACACAAACACACTTTTTATTTTACACTCACTAAACAACAAAAGCACTGCTTAGTGAGCGTAAAGTAATAGCGGGCATTACCTTTCTTTCAGTCCAAGATCCACAGCAGTTTAATATGCTGCTGTGTAATGGTAGACTCGTTTTTCAGAAGGCACTGTAGATAAACACCCTGCTGGAAAACGTTTGTTCTCAATCAAGGTGCCAATGTACAGGTCGTCATTTTCTAATGATGAAGTCTTCTAGTCTATTACATCCTTGAAATATTACAGGTTTCTTTATAAACTTTCTATCAAAGATGCACCACTTTGCATATGTCAATGTTGAAAGTAATAACAAAATCTGAAGCCCATGTTGCAACTTTAAATAGACATCAACAGTTTTTTTTTTTTTTAATATATTCATATATTCTTTATCAGATCAAATTAAGTACGTCTCAAAGCATTTACCCAATAAGGGAGTTAGACTTGGTGGTCTATAATATCGTACTTTATAGAGTGTTGACCTATTTTTTAAGTTGGTGTAATGTTTGATCTTTTCCACGTTTGGTACAGATCTTGTCCTAAGTACATTATTAAAAATATATAAAGTTGTATGTGCTGTATTAAAAATACATCTGGTGTGTGTTAAATTAGTCGATAACAATGCTGCAATATTATCTGGACCCATAGATGTGGTTTTGTTTATTCTCCTTAACGTTTTGCCACCACTAAGTTCTGATACTTCTGGACAAGTTCATACTGTTCATTTCTGTACTACTCAAACAAACCTAAACAGGTAAAGTGTTTATTAAACTAATTTGCAATTTTCTTCAAATTTTTCAAAGTTTGGTCACTCAGTTAGTTTCATAGTAAGATGTCTTCACTTACTGCATGCAGTGTTATAAATATAACATGACTTTTGTTTGACCCAGCTACATATAGACCCATTTCCAATTTTAAATTATGGATTATAAAGTGTTTATGCCTATACTTGCTATAAGAATGCAATGGTGTTACTAAAACTGACAGATATGAACAGATGTTTTTTTTAAAAGAAATGCAAATATCTGACAGCATTTATTTATAGAAAAATGATGATCCAAAGGAAAGCAACATTTTTTTATCCCTTCAGACTTCATGTTTACCAGCCCTGTCTCCAAAACCAAACGTCAATGCCCAGTCTACCATCTACTTTCCAACCACCCCCCCCCCAATAAATTTACTCTGTTATTTCCAAGGCCAGCTGTGGATCCTGAAGGTGTCCTGGGAGCTCAGGCTCATCTGTGCTCCCACCCTGGTGGATTTATTTATTTATTTTTTTAATTACCTCCTCAATCCCTTGCACTGCCCCCATGCTCGCTGATTACATCACAGGGTAACACCCCTCTTTGGACCACTCCTCCCTTTAGAAAGAGTATCAACAAATGCCCTTTCATCTTAGATGGGCATACGCATTCCTTCCCTGCCCCGCACCAGCAATCGCCAGAGCCACTGATCAATCCCAGATCATCTTGGCTGAAGTCAGGGCTTTATCCCAGTATGCCACCGGTGCAGATCAGAGGAAAGAAAAACTTAAGAAAATTCCACTGTTGGCGATAGGTCTTGATGCACAGAAAGCATTCACCAGAGTAAACAGGGATTTTATGAGCAGGGCAATGGGCAGCATATGCATTACCTGATACAATTATATGGTTAATTATGAGGCTATATGAAGGATCAGAGGCAAGAATTAAAGTGGTGGATTCCTTTCCAACACATTGTATTTGAACAGAGGAACTAGACAAGGGTGTCCTCTTTCCCCTTTATTTATTTTACATTTGGAGACACTGGCAAAGAATAGATGGGACTCAGAGATTAAGGATATATTCTGTATGGTAATCAAGAAAAGTTGACTTTAGTTGCAGATGACATTTTTTACTTGATAAATCCAGAAAAAAAGAACATGTCAGTGCTGTGGAACATTTTGAGACAGTTTCACGACTTTTTAGAATATCAAATTAATGAAGATGAAACAAAGGTTATAGCCGTAAGTTATGTACCAAGACATGAATTGGTTCAAAGACATCCATGTTTATGGAGGTATAAGATGAAGTATTAAGAAGTGTGGATTAAAAAGGTTTCTGTTATGGCATCTAAAGATATGTGGGAAGAGACTAAAAACATAATACAAAAATTGAGAAACTGTAAGCTGCTGTTTGTTGATAAGGATAGCAAGATAAGAGCAGTGAAATGTTTAATCCCTTTAATTTTATACATGTCAGACTTATTATCAACCAAAGGAGAAGTTGTGGAAAATAACAAGTTGAAGGGATTTATCTGGGTGGGGAAACAGAGCAATTGTTAAGTGGGATAAACTGATCCTCCCTAAAAAAAAGATGGTTTAGGATTGCCTGATTTTAAGGGATATTTTAGAGGTGCAGGTAATGCTTATCAACATAACACAAGTAGATGGTTATAATACAAAGTAGAAAGGGATGATGACAATGATAATTCTCATGACTAAGTGGGGGGGTTCTCAAGAAATAAGGAGAAAGTATTCTGTCAAGGATCTGCATCCAAAACCCTACTATATTCACAAAGCTGTAGAGCATATTGCAAGATCTAAGCTCTCATGGGAATGAAGAAAGGAGATTTTGCCAACAGGGATGATTGCTAATATGGGTACAGAAAACAGGCAAGAGGGAGGAAAATTTGCTGTAAAAAATGGCAAAGGAACCAAGGTATTAGAAACAAATAACTAAAGAAGGAAAGGTAATGAGTGGGATGAGGCCAAGGTGCTTGGACTGCATTTTAGAGATGGCTTTCACAATCAGGGACTGATAAAACTATAAGCAAAGAGAAGGGGATAAAGGAGCTCTAAGTGAAAGACTTACTCTGGTAGAGTTTTTAGCTGAATCCAGAATAGAATTAAAAAAGGTATAATTAATACGGCATATAAAATATTGCACGATAACTATAAGAATTACTTAGATAAGGTCAGAAAAAAATGTGAAGAGAGAGACTGGAAAAGCAATTTACAGGGAACAATGAAATGACATATGTATGGCTAACAAACATTCAACACAGTCCAGAAGGTTTAGGATTTTTACTTGGATGTGTTTGCATAGGGATTTTTATACCCCAAGCAGACTTCAAAGGCTTTTACCTCAGGTAGGAAGCAAATGTTGGACGTGTGATGGGAAAGAAAGAGGTTAACTGAGAAAATTTATTTTGGGAGTGCAATGAGCTGCCAGACTTTAAAAGTTACCTACAGAATACTGTCGGAAATATGGGTTAAGCAAATGGCTGTAGCCACGGAAATAAATTTGAGCTGTGACAGAGCATCTGAATTGCCTAGAAATACTAAGACCTTATTAATTCTATCTGCTGCCAAAAAATCAATTGCTAGAAAATGGAAATCAAAATCTAAATCACCTGAATTTTGTGGAAGAGATAAAAGAACTGAAAATGGGATTTTTTTAGAAACAAGAAAGAGCACATTACGTAGAAATAAATAGAATTTGTGTGACACGTACATTCAAAATAATCTTCTGGAAGAGGAGTGAGGTTTGAGGGATGGCAGGAATTTAGCAATTCATGTAGTGCTGAACTAATGGTGATGGACAGGTTGACATACGAGATCAGACAGGAGTCCCTGTGGACTATGATGTTTGCAGATGACATTGACTCTGGAGAGATGGAAATATACTCTAGAGAGAAGAGGAATGAAGGTCAGCAAGATAAGACAGAATATATATGTGTGAATGAGTAGGAGGATAGAGGAATGGTAAGGATGCAATGAGTAGAGGTGGCGAAGGTGGATGACTTTAAATACTTGGGGATCAATAGTTCAGAGTAATGGTGAGTGTGGAAGAGAGGTGAAGAAGAGAGTACAGGCAGGATGGAGTGGGTGGAGAAGAGCGTCAGGAGTGATTTGTGACAGACTAGTACCAGGAAGAGTGAAAGGGAAGGTCTACAAGAGGGTAGTGAGACCTGATATGTTATATGGGTTGGAGACAGTGGCACTGACAAAAAGGCAGGAGTTTGAGCTGGATATAGCAGAGTTAAAGGTGTTAAGATTTGCACTGGGTGCGATGAGGGTGGACAGGATTAGGAATAAGTATATTAGAGGGACAGCCCAGGTTGAAAGGTTTAGAGACAAAGCCAGAGAGGCAAGATTACGTTGGTTTGGACATGTGCTGAGGAGGGATGTTGAGTATACTGGGAAAAAGATGCTAAGGATGAAGTTACCAGGTAACAGGAAAAGAGGAAGGCCTAAGATAAGCTTTATGGATGTGGTGAGAGAGGACATGCAGGTGGTTGGTGTGGCACAGCAACCTGCAGAGGACAGGAAGAAATGGAAACAGATGATCCGCTGTGGCGACCCCTAACAGGAACAGCCGAAAGAAGAAGATGATGATGTAGTGCTGAACTAAATTAATGCAGTTATAAATTAAAAATCATATGTAAATGAAAAATTGTTAATATGGTTTGTTTTCTTTTTATCAATGTATGTGTGCCTATTTCTTAAGTGGTAACATAATAAAGTTGTTAAAATGTGATGGAATTATGTTTTGATTTACCTATTGGTGGACCAACTTTAATATTGACTAGAAAAATGTCAGTATTTGTAGCAACAAGATCTATTAGTTTCCACCGTTTTGTAAAACCATAAAAAGGCAACAACATCTATACATTCCTGAGCATATATTGATCCTGGAGTAAGCTCATTCCAGTTTATGTTGAAATAATTAACTCCCTCCCCCACAACAAAACCATTTCTATTTTCCAGAATCCTGTCCATACATTGTGTAAACTTGTAGTACTTGTTAGAGGGCATGGCCAGGTTATGATAAACTATTACTCTAACAGTGTCCTTGGGGCATAACATTTCAACAATCAGCGTTTCCTTAGCATTGTTCACCAATCAGTTTTGGTAAGGTTGGTATAATGGTTTATCTCATAGATACAAGCTACAGGGTTTGATTCTGACATCATGTTATTAGCTAGGCTTCTAATGGTCTACAGACTGATAGCTTAATATTTATTTAATACTAATGTTAATGGTATAGGGTTATGAATTAATAAAAGTTTACTTCCTCTATCTTGTTGCCTCAAACATTCTATTTGTTTTTATCCAGTGTAGGAAACTTTAGAGAAATCCCATGCCTCAATCACAACAATTTTGTAAGTCTCTTGATTAAATATACATTTTAATTAATTGTGCTTATTTCCTATACTTTGGGCATTACAACAATAGCAATAAGATTATTAGATCTTTGAATTTGAGATCTCTCCTGGGTGGACTTCACAAAAAGGCTTCAAGACCTCCGATATGTTTCTAGTCAAAAACCCAGATTAATAACGACTTAATGTAATCTATTGTAAACAATCTTCCTGGCATGTCATTTTTATGTTGCAAACCATACAAAGTTGTGTCAGTCTTGTATTATTACCTCCTTTGTGCAAGGGTAATCAACTTATGGATGGAATTATTTCACTAAATGCAACTTGAGTATGATTTTCCCCTAGAATTCCAAGACTTGCAAAACTGGCTGTTTCATACATTTTAGTGGAATATCTTCTTCTTATTTAACAGACCACTGGTCCCTGCATGAATGACAACATCGTTGTACTTAAAATATTTTACCCATTTATAATCCTAATAATTTTGGAATAAGAGTTAATTTGAGTCGAGAGAGAGAGAGACACAGAAAGAGTGATGTTATCTCTCTCAAAATCACAAAAAAAAAAAAATGATGGGTTCGGAGTCCCTACTCTGCCGAATACATAGCTAAAAGTTTCAAACCTGGCTCGTGGCAAATAGGTATCCCACAATGCAGTGGTGTAATTCCCCAGATCTTTTTTGCTGCTACTACTGAATGAAATGTAAACTACATATATATATATATATATATATATATATATATATATATATATATATATACATACATACATACATACACACACACATACACACACACACACATATATATTATACCCAATAGAAGGGGAAACAAACTGAAACAAAGAACTCCTGAAGGTAGTAAAAACATCCACCAGGTCCACAACGAGTTTTCGGCAGGGGGAATGAGGGAGGGTTCGTAAGAATGAACGGCGAGATGGACAACAAACATGGAACGTTATGGTGAGTACATAACTTCTTTATGTTATGTTGTCCTATCTCGCCTTCATTCTTACAATGATGGGACAGTATCCCTAGCACCTTTTCCCTGGGTGGCTCACGAGAGTACACATTTAAGCACCGTGGAACCAAAGGAGGCCCAGTCCCTGGAGGCCAAATCCACTTTATAATGCGTGATAAAAGTATGTGGAGTGGTCCAAGTAGCTGCTGCACAAATATTATCCATGGGAATTCTGGCTTAAAAGGCAGATGACGTAGCCACTGCTCTAGTGTAATGAGTCTTCACTCTGAAGGGTAAATCTTAGTAATTTGTGTTGTATATGAATGTAATACAGTTAGAAAGCCAATTGGAAAGAGTAGTTTTAGAAAATGAGCTACCCTTTTTCGCATCAGAGAAGGATACAAATAATTGGTCAGATTTTCTAAAATCTTTGGTCCTATGCAAATATAACCTGAGTTGTCTATGCACGTCTAGTTGATGTGATTTGTATTCTGCCTTGTTGCTATGATTAGGAAAGAACACTGGAAGCTCTATAGACTGATTTATTTGGAGAAGAGAATTTGGGTAGGAAAGATTGATTAGTTCGTAATGATACCCTATCCTTATGAAAAAATCTAATATTTTTATTTATTTTACATTGGTTAACCGGGATGGTCCAACTGGACGAGGTCGATTTACAGCGGAGGCCCAGGGAGAAAAGCTCCACTTAATTAATATAACAGACAATGATAATAATACATAATGTAAAGTAAAGACTTATTGAGCAGTATTTGTGCATAATACAACAGTACACAAAGAAAGATCATATCAGCAATATATACAAGTGAACATTAAGTTAGTCATCAAAATATACAGAGATCATAACAATATTTGAAATGTCAAGTGATTCCATCTGTTACTTCCATTTTTAGTGAGGGTCTGATAATTGGAGATGAGAGAAAGATGGTGGTAGCATACACTAAGATTAAGTAACATGGACATAGCCAAGAGCTAATAAGATGAGCCTTAAGGGAGTTTTTGAATTGTTTGGTATTTAGGTGCAGAAGTCACAGAGGGAGGGAGATTATTCCAACTTTTTGCTATACTGTGGGTAAATAGAGCTTTACCTGTTGTGTTGTTGGCTGGGGAGATAGAGAGGAGTGATTTGTTGGCAGAGCGGAGTGGTCGATTTGGAATGTAGTCAGTAGTTCCCTAACGGCTGGAGTTTTTTCAGGAGATTTTAGGTTGTTACAAGCTATGACTAGTTGGTGGTAGGTTAATAACTGTGGGAGCTCAAGCCACTGAAGTTGCTTAAGAGGTATATAATGGTGTGTGCTAAAGAGGGAATTTTTGGATGAGGGCTCAAAATATGGCGGTTTAATAGAAAGAGCTTGCAACTCTGACATTCTTCTAGCAGATGTTATAGCCACTAGAAACAAGGTCTTCCAGGAAAGGAACTTGAGATCTGAAGATGATGAGGGCTCAAAAGGTGGTAACGTGAGATGAGACAGAACAAAATTTAAATCCCAAGGAGAAAGAGGTTCCTTAAGGGGAAGTCTTAATAAGGAAGCACCTTTTAAGAAGGCTCTACACAACCTGTGTGACATTAAGTTGGAGATAGAATCACCAATGTGGAAATTTGATATTGCAGCGAGTTGAACCCTGATGGTTGCTGCAGCTGAACCTTGCTGGAAGAGTTCTGCCAAAAATTCCAAAATAGGATGGATAGATGCAGAAAAGGGATCAATGTTCCTGTTCTGAGCCCAAAAGGAAAATCTTTTCCAGTTGCTTTTATACAGTTTTCTAGTGGACGCTTTATGAGAGAACATTAAGATATGTTTAACTGTAGGAGTGAAATTGTGAAGCCTGACCAAACTGGGAAGTGGAACAGCCAAGCTGTCAATTTTAGGGTGTGGAGAGAAGGATGAAGCTCCCCTGACATACGAGTCAGATCATCTGGAACGAGGTCTAGAGTCCAAAGCTTCTCCTGTAGATGAGGCCAAAGGAAGGGAAACCAAACCTGGTGAGGCCAGTAAGGAGCAATGAGAATTATCCTGCTTCCCAAGTACTGCGCTTTCTGAATGACTCTGGGTATGAGAGGAAACAGAGGAAAAGCATACAGAAGTCCCGAGGGCCAATCGTGAGCAAGTGCATCTCTCGGTGTCTTCCCCGGAGGAGGGATGAGGGTAAAGTAGTTGCTGCTCTTTGTTAGATATTATAAGGCTGAAATTAATTCTGTTGTAAATATGCTGAAAGAAAAAGCTTGCTTAAATGCAGAAACAGAGTTTAGTAATATGTGATCAGCAACCATACTAAATGACTGTGGCTTAAAAAAATAAGGAACTTGCTTATGAGTGTATTACACACACATCAAGAAAGCTGACTTCTTACAGACGTGACAAGAATGTAATCTGCTTTCACTGGACAACAGGACATGTTTTTCTAAGAAAGTTTAAAAATGTGCTTTTCTAATCCACAAGGCGTTTTCTTGAAGACAGTTTACTTATCAGCATTTGCACAAGAACAGATGTGTTAGCATTTGCATCATCAAGGCAGTATCTTTCCAAAACCAAGAGGGTGTGTGTTTAACTAAAATATGTATAAAACGTCTGTAATAAATCTAGTTATGTTAGAGGTATGGTAGGGACACAAGTCCTGAGGTAAATGTTATATCTCTCACATCATCTGTACTATATGAGAAGTAAAGTTGGAACAGTACTTTTAAGCTGCAACGTTTGTCCAGTTTGATTTATTATAAAAAGTTATTGGTTACTGCTCTCTAAAGTTGATGCTGCAAAGTATATTCTCTCATCAGTGTATATTCTGCAAGTTTCTGTATGCGACAGACTGTGAATGCAAATATAACCAGACTTTGAATTTTAGCAGAATCCAGCCAGCAAGACTGAGTGTCTTAAGAAGGCTTCAAATCCCACAGCAAGAAGCAGCAGTAAGCAGAGAGCTAAATATTTTTTCAATAGCGACCCAGCTGAGTGTCTAGAGCCATATAATATTTTTTCAATGGCAAGCTAGCCTGCATCTGAACCTACACTCTGCATTCAAACACAGGGGGAGTGATGGTAAGCCCTGCAGAGGGTTACTTCTGTTAAATTGCAGTAACTAACATTTGTACGTATGTGTCAATTCTGAACAGAAGTATTCCAGTTTATGCAGCTTGCAGTAGTAAAGTTTTTTAGACGTCTACATCCGGAGTGAGACAGAAGTTCCAGTCGCAGTGCCATAATTTCACTAAAGAAAAGGGGGATATCCACTAGCCCAACAGTCCACTGCCTGTTGTGCTTCACCAGCTTCTCAAGTGACTCTGAAATATTTCTAGCCATCAGCAACAGCCTGATCACCTGTTTTCTTGCTAACTGGTAAGACTTTTTTTGTGTCACATATTTAGTGTGGATGATGTTAAATAGTTTGTATATTTCTTAGACAGTTTGTATATTTTTAGACAGTATGGATATTTTCATGCATAATTCAAGCAAATGTAAAAAATTGCAATGTTGGTATACACAGCATATTAGTAAATGTAAAACCTTAGTAGGGCAGGTTGATAGTAAGGCATTATGCAAATGTATTACAATATTTGACTGGTATCTCAAAGAAAACCATGTGAAATATAACAAATGTTTATTGTGTGACTCAACAAAAACTGCATTTTGTGTATTATGTCATAAAAAAGTATTACATGATGTTGCTAAAACAATAGACTGTGAAGACAGATCTGTTCATGATAAAGAATTAACTAAGGCTAAAGTGTTTCCATTATATTCAGATGTTAAACAGTTATGTCCTGTCACCACATGCGAGTCAAATCAGTTACTGATAGAACCACTAGTACATTTTGTTACAAAAAAATGTAGTAAACTTCTAAAAAAGAGACACAATGAGTTCAGGAAGTTTAGACAAGTTATACATACATCTTTTCAAAAGTGCGTAGGAGTTTCAAATTCAGCAGAACAGCTTACTAAAAAATGTCAGAAAGATCATGCAATATTACAGGAGACTCTTAAACAACAGTTACAAGATGAAGAAAATAGATTAGCTGAACTGACAGAGACTGACTTCCTTCATACATTGGGAAAGAGTAGGAAACTACAGCTGATCTGTACAAAAGAAATATATTTTATAATATGTTTGTGTTTTGAAAATGGTTAAGCTTACATGGTAGGATGGTGAAATACAAATAATTCTCAAATGTTTAAAACTTCCATTCAATTAAAGCAATATATTTATCAGTACTAAAGTAAAGTAGAGCGTATGACTGCCATTCTCATAGCATAGTCAAAAGGTAAACAAAACAGTTCTAATGTATAAAAATTAAATAAAAATAGTTAATAAGAATAATGATTTAAAGTCACGAGACTGGCATGCATGTATTTTCTTTTTATACAACGCACAAGAATAACAGGCAGACAACAGCAAATATAAATAATGTAAATATATAAATGTGTTTGTTAAGCTAATATCTATTTATTTTTTTTTTACATTTTTTTTATATATAAACACCACAACAAACAGTTAAAGTTCTGAATTTTAAAAAAATAAAATCATGGATGGTATTAGTCAACAGTCTTTGTAAAATGAAGTCAGAACAGTTAAATAAATAAAAAAATACTGAAATCAAAAGTTAAAAAATATGTAAACAAATTGTAAAATAATGTTTAGTTTGCATAGTTATGCAAAGCACAAATATAATAATAAGTGTTTTATAACAGCATTTTACTAACAGATGATTAAAGGAAAAATGCTAAAAAGGGTTAATTGAAATGTGAGCTCAGACCTTCCTAAACTGGATGAATAGTTACAGGAAATGTTGAAAAGATAAGATAAGAAACAAGACTGCTAGACAAGTGGCTTGAGTTTTTCTAAAAACTTATTATTTAAAACATAATTGTTAAAATGTTCACATGCAACACTATTTGGTAATTATAATAAAACATCACAATTGTGCATATATGTCCCTGATTAAAAAAAAAAAACCTTAGTTACATCAAGTATAGCCAACAGATGGGTTATAGTATAAAGTATACAGGAGGGTACAAATAACTACTAGCAAAGGCAACAGAAAAGAAAACAAAAAATGAATAAATTAATAAAGCAAATGTATAACCAAAGTGTTGGGCTGACATACATTATAAAACAAATAAACAATACTGCAGTACTACAGGGGGAGGGGTACTTTATCAGTTTTACACACTGTGTGAGCAGTATGTGTTGCAAAAGGGTCTGAAATAAAGTTAAGAGCAGAAATAATATATCGTTCCTTCTTGACAATACTCTTTTAGGGGGAGGAAAAACAGGTATTAGTGCATTAGAAATATTGGTAAACAGATTGAACCTGACAGAATAAGATATTTTAGTATTAAATTGTATTTACAACCTGTTAAACTGTAAAGTTATAAAAGAGATGGTTTAAAAAACAAGAGATGGCTTAAAATTGATTAAAGATATACAAGAGAAAGTAAAGATATGTATAAATTGAGCAAGAATGGTCACTATTTTTAATATGTTTTTGACAAAACAATGTTGGTATAAAAAAGAAAATAACAGAGCATATGGATTTGGTATCAATTCCACTAGATATTTCTAAAGAGACATAAACATTTTCCAAGATTTTGCTTAATATTAATGCTATTAAATTTGTAAGATTAGACTAAATTTACTTTATAGTCTTTGTATGTACAAATACAGAAGAATTCAGTACAAATTAAATTAATGTCTGGCAATGAATATGTGTGAAAAACCATGTTTTAAAAAAATTGGGTTCAGGATAGCTGCTAGACTGAAATGCATGAATAGCAAACAGTCTGTGTAAATACATACTGTACAGAATACATTGTAATAAGTTTAAAGTAATTTGTCAAGTTGTAATATCACTGGTTTTACCCCAGTAAAATAATTGCTTTCAAATATTTTTTTATCTAAGCCCAGTTCAGTATTTTACCAAGATGTTAATGAGCAGTTCAAAAACATGATCACATTGTTATGGTTAAAATGACATTGAAACTGTATATTTTCAGTAATGTATAAATGCTTGCAGTAGCACATGGTTCTCATCTTTTATAGTTAATTCAACAAGTTGCAAAGAGTTAATGAAACAGTTCTAAGTCATAAATTAAATTCTGTAATTGCAAAAGAATAAATTAATCAAATTAAACTAAAGCAGACACAGCTCATAACTGATAAAATAATTTCACAGAATGGTCTGCAAAAGAAAAAGTTGTTAAATACATTCAGTTTTGGTAGTGATACTTAATATCATTGTATTAACTATGTAAAATTGCATTTTGATCAAAAGAAGACTTTCTATATAATGTGATCAAAAAATACATATCAGTATAAAATGTTTTGAGTATGTTTAAAAACAGAGGGAATTGTTAGATATTATAAGGCTGAAATTAATTCTGTTGTAAATATGCTGAAAGAAAAAGCTTGCTTAAATGCAGAAACAGAGTTTAGTAATATGTGATCAGCAACCACACTAAATGACTGTGGCTTAAAAAATAAGGAACTTGCTTATGAGTGTATTACACACACATCAAGAAAGCCGACTTCTTACAGACGTGACAAGAATGTAATCTGCTTTCACTGGACAACCGGACATGTTTTTCTAAGAAAGTTTAAAAATGTGCTTTTCTAATCCACAAGGCGTTTTCTTGAAGACAGTTTACTTATCAGCATTTGCAAAAGAACAGATGTGTTAGCATTTGCATCATCAAGGCAGTATCTTTCCAAAACCAAGAGGGTGTGTGTTTAACTAAAATATGTATAAAAAGTCTGTATTAAATCTAGTTATATTAGAGGTATGGTAGGGACACAAGTCCTGAGGTAAATGTTATATCTCTCATAATCTGTACTATATGAGAAGTAAAGTTGGAACAGTACTTTTAAGCTGCAACGTTTGTCCAGTTTGGTTTATTATAAAAAGTTATTGGTTACTGCTCTCTAAAGTTGATGCTGCAAAGTATATTCTCTCATCTGTGTATATTCTGCAAGTTTCTGTATGCGACAGACTGTGAATGCAAATATAACCAGACTTTGAATTTTAGCAGAATCCAGCCAGCAAGACTGAGTGTCTTAAGAAGACTTTAAATCCCACAGCAAGAAGCAGCAGTAAGCAGAGAGCTAAATATTTTTTCAATAGTGACCCAGCTGAGTTTCTAGAGCTCTATATAATATTTTTCACTCTTGGCATTCATGGGAGTGGCAAAGCGATCGCAGCAAGGCAGACCCCATGTTTGGAAAATCATTTCTGCTACATTCTGATTGCGAGACCAATCATGAGGCATTAAAATTGCTCTGCTCAGCTTGTCTGCTATCATGTTGGACTTCCCCGGAATGTGCGTTGCTATTAGAAAGCGCTGGGAAGAAAAGTACAGTTTTGTACCTACCATAAATGTAGATGCTAGAGTGTATACCCTGCTGCAGTCATCACACTTGGGTTATCCTGTCGTCAGGCGGTCCCGCAGTCGGCCTGAATTCCAAAGTCTTGGTCCGGCGTCGGTTGCTGTCGCTTCTTCCCTGACGTCAGTGCACCAGGGGTATATAAGAGGCATCCAACGCCATTTTCTTCAGTTTTTCTTGCCCCAGATGTCAGGTGCCCGCCCAAAAGGTGGTCAGAAGATCGTACCAATAATAAAAGTTTAGCACAAACAAAACATCCCTACAGCTATAAGCAAATACACCACAAAGGTTGTATCAGATTTTAAGGTATTGAAAGGTTTTAGTTAGGTCAGTGGGGATGGAGGGAGGGTATCCTGGACTGCAGCAGGGTATACACTCGAACATCTACATTTATGGTAGGTACAAAACTGTACTATGTTCATCATGTTACCCTGCTGCAGTCATCACACTTGGGTAGAATCCCAAAGCTAAGGATGGGAGGTGGAGTCAAACAGGGTTAGAGGAGGCTAGAAGGCCCTGCAAAACTGCAGTGACGAAGCCAGCTCTAGTCTTAGGAGTAAAGTGGTAAGTGATAGTGTTTGGTGAAGGTGTGTACTGAACTCCAAGTTGCAGCTTCCAGAATATCCTTGGTTGGCACCCCCCTGAGGAAGGCTGTAGATGTAGCTGCTGCCCTGGTACAGTGGGGCCTTATGCTAGCAGGAACTGGTTTTCCATGATGGGTGTAGCAAAAACGTATGCAATGTCCTATCCATTTGGAAATGGTCTGTTTTAAGATAGCCTTTCCTTGTGATGCTGTAGCATAGGATACAAAAAGCTGGCCAGATTTTCTAAAAATCTTAGTTTTATCCAAGTAGTAACGTAGCTGCCTGTGAATGTCCAAGGAATGCAGGAGTCTTTCTCCTTTGTTCTGTGGATTTGGAAAGAAGGTGGGTAAATGGATGGTTTGATTTAGAGCCACACTGGATACCACCTTAGGCATAAAGGAGGGTTTCGTTCGTAGAGAAACTCTGTCTTGATGAAAAATGAGGAAAGGCTCTACTGCCATTAGTGCCTGAAGCTCTGAGACTCTTCTGGCTGAAGTAATTGCTAGCAGCAGGGCAGTCTTCCATGATATAAACTTTAAGTCAGCTGAGAAAGCTGGCTCAAAAGGAGGTAGCGTAAGTTTTTCCAGAACAAAATTGAGGTCCTAAGTTGGTGTTGGCGCTCTCCTGGGAGGCCTAATGTTTTTGGCCCCTCTGAGATACTGCCTTAGAAGTGGATGTGAAAATAAGGGAGGATCCGTGTTGTAGTGAGCTGAAATAGCGGAGGCGTGGATTTTAAAAGATGAAAAAGAAAGCCCTTTGTGTAACATCTCAGTTAAATATTGTAGAATCTGAGGTATGTCCGGCTGAAGGGTATTTTGGCCTTTAGCTTGGTTCCAGGCGCACAATCTTTTCCATTTGTCTGAGTAGGCTTTCCTGGTGCTGGGCCTCTGATGAAGCCATTGAATTGGTGAAAGCGCTTAGTCGGTGAATAAACGGATTTACTTCCAAGGCTTGGTGTGGTTGCTGGTGTTTTGAGGCTGTGATCGTTTTATTCTTTGTTTAACATCCATAACAGCTTGTGAAAGAGGAGCTGGCTGGTTGCTTAGGTGATTTGCCATGCAGCCAAATTTAAGGTTTTGAGCTGGCTGTGTAGAATCTGACTGTCTTACTGTGTGAGCAGATGAGTAATTTGTGGTAAAATCCATGGTGGGCTCTGGGCCATATTCCTTAATAGTGGGTACCAGTTCTGGCGTGGCCAGTCTGGGGCAATGAGTATTATTCAGGGTCTCTCCAGCCAACTTCATGCTACTCAAGTCAGAAGTGACAAACTTCATGACACCCATGCAGACGGGAAATGAAAGTTCAACTGCTGAATCCTACACTAAGGCACTGTACGAGCACATCCACTCATGCATGAATCGTGCCATCCCAAATAGAACCAAAATACTCTCATCCAAAAAAATGAAGCCAATCTGGTGGTCCCCTGCCATAAACAAACTTTACAACAAAAGGAAGAAACTTTTGCAGAAAAGAGGAAAATCCCAGGATGCAAAAAACTCCCTTACTAGCCTCAGTAAGAAACTGAGATGCCTCATAAAATCCTCCAAAGCTAGTTATGAAAATAAAATTGCCAAAGATTCCAAAGACAACCACAAAGCATTCTATAACTATGTCAAGAATCTAAATGGCAATGTTCAGATCTGCTCTGAGCTAAAACAGAATGGCAATAAATATACTGATCCAAAGGATATTGCCAATATCCTGGCAGATCGATTCAGTGCCAACTTCACCCCTCTCACCCCTAAATGGCCCATCTCAATACCGGAAGATTGCCAAATTCCAGTAATAATGGCCACACAGGTACAAAACGCACTCTCTAAAGCCAAGAATACAGCATCCATGGGACCAGATGACATCCCGGACTGTGTACTACATGAACTTCAATATGAACTGGCACCTCACCTAAGTGTCATGCTTAATCTTAGCCTCACCTCAGGTTTCGTGCCCACTGAGTGGCAGAGCTACAGTTATCCCAATCCACAAGGGGGATCCACCTTGGATCCCGGAAACTACCGTCCCATCAGTCTGACAAGCCTTATCTGCAAGGCCATGGAGCGTATTATCATGGAACTTATAAACAAAGACATTGGCAACCTTCAAACACTGGACCCCACCCAGTTTGGGTTTGTGAAGGGCCGATCTTGTCTCCTGAACCTGACTGACTTCTTTGAATCAGTCTCCAGAGCCATGGACAAGGGTAAGGTGGTCCACACAGCCTATCTAGACCTTGCCAAGGCCTTTGACACCATCCCCACTCTGGAATCATAGATAAACTTACTAAGTTGGGTATTAATCCCTATGTCACCCAATGGGTTGCTAAATGGCTTACTGATAGAACCCACACTGTAAAAGTAGCCGACTCCAAATCCAGCTCCAGACAAGTGACAAGTGGAGTACCTCAGGGTTCAGTCCTGGGGCGCTCTTGTTTGGCATCTACTTCTCTGAAGTACAGGTCAACACTAAGGGACTCTGGCTAACAAAGTTTGCAGATGACTGCAAACTGGGAGCCATTATTGAATCCCCAAATGATGTGGATACTCTACAAAAGGGCCTTACAGAAACAGATGCTTGGTGCCAGAGCCATGGGCTCAAGCTCAATGCCAAGAAATGTATTGTTATCCCTTTGGAAAAAACATGTATCCATGAATTACCATATAGGTGGCAGTCCACTAAACACAGAACGTGTGATAAGAGACTTAGGGACACAGGTGGACAGTGGTCTCACCTTCGATAACCACATCGCCACAACAGTCAGGAAATCCTTCTATGTGGCACACCTCATCACGAAGGGCTTTTCATCCAGAAAAAAGGAGGTCATTGTCCCACTGTACTCATCCCTCATTAGACCCATTATAGAATACAATGCCCCATTTGGTATGTACCTCAAGACATCTGCAACAACTGGAAAGGCCTCAGAAATACCTCACTAAAAGAATCACAGGCCTAAAGCAGATGCCCCACGCTGACCGCCTTAAAAACTCCAGCTATACTCTGTCGATATCGTCTACTCAGAGGCGATCTCTGCTTAACATACAAGGCCATGTCAAACCCAGAGCTGTTGGACATGCTACACTTAAAGAAATCCCAATCCCTCAGAGCTACACGCTCCAGGGATCTAAACCTTGTCATCACAATAAACAAAACATGCTGGAGGGATAGGTTCCTGACCCAGAGACTCCCAGACTCTGGAATAGATTGCCCATACATGTCAAGCAGAGTGCCTCGTTGGACCTCTTCAAGAGGAACCTTGACGTTTGGATGGGAGAAAGGAAATTCACCCCAGGTATCACGTCAGTCGCCCTGCTAGACAGGGGTCCAGGAAAGTAAATAATGTGGGAAGAAATAGCCAGGGAATTGTTATGGCTAGGCTTGTATAGGCCCTAGGGCTGATAGCCTAGTACCAACCTATGAACCTATGAATGGAATCCTCAGCATCAGAATCTTCATAAGGGGGAAAGGAGTAATCCTGTTCCTCAGAGGAGCCTGAAGAAATAAGACACTTGATCAGAGGAGGCATAATCCTCCTCTTGTCTAGGCCTTTTGTGTGTGTGTGTGTGGGGGGTTGGGAACCCCTGATTAAAGAAATCAAATCTTCAGCCATTTTAAGCATCCATTTCTTAGGCATGGGGCCTTGAACTGGTGACTGATGTGCAGTCTTTTTTGGTTTTAGAGGAATCTTAAGCTTAGCATAAGATTTTATGGTGAGAGTAGTCAGTCTGAAGACACCTTCTGAAACCGAAGGTGTTTCTACAGCACCGGCTTCTCCTTCTGCAATTTCGTCGGTAGGGCCTAAAGAAAATGGCTGCGTCGGCCTAGAACTCTCTGCTAGAGAATCCGAAGCGGTCTGGGGTTCCATTTCTGTGGTAGCCAGGGGCTGCGTAGGTGCCTCACTGAAAACCAGAGAACTGGCGAACGGCCCAGCCGAGGCCTCGGAGTCTGGCTTGGATCTAGGCTGCCTGTCTTTATCTTTGCGTTTTTTATGCACCCCGGTAGTCGGTTGCTCTGACGGCATAGTGTAATTAAATTTCCTACCGAAGTAGTGTCGTGCGAAATCAAAGCGTCGCTTTATAGTTCACTTATTGAACCTAGCACAAAACCGACAACCAGTGACGTCGTGGTCTGGGCCTAGGCAAGGTATACAATAAGAATGAAAGTCCTTATGAGGTATTTGCTTCCCACAAGAAATGCAATTGTTAACTTTTTCTGACATCGGACTGAGGCAAGAAAAGGTTCCCCAACGGGGTACTTCGCTTTGAAGACTTCGGACTGAAATTCGATTCGAAAATCTCAGGTGTCGGCCGATGGCACTTGCGAACTGCTTCGGGCGCCGACCGGCACTTGCGAACTGCTTCGGGCACCGCGTGGCAAGAAAGACTGAAGAAAATGGCGTTGGATGCCTCTTATATACCCCTGGTGCACTGACGTCAGGGAAGAAGTGACAGCAACCAACGCCGGACCAAGACTTTGGAATTCAGGCCGACTGCGGGACCACCTGACGACAGAATAACCCAAGTGTGATGACTGCAGCAGGGTAACACGATGAACATCTGCCCATTGCCAAACTCTTAGGGCTTCTCGACAAAGGGGGTAAGATCTTGTTACCCCCTGCTAGTTTATGTACCAAACCACAGACATGTTGTCTGAATGTATTGCAATTGTCCCTAGAGAGAGAGAGTCGTTAAGTGCTTGCAACGCAAGAAACACTGCTCTCATCTCTAGGACATTTATATGCAAGTGAGCCTTGTGATCTTGCCATGTACCTTGGACTGTTCTTCCCAGATAATGCCCTCCCCACCCCCTATCTGGGAAGCATCCATGGTCACCGTAGCTATGGGTTGTTGTGGAAACAAAGGGTCTCCCTATGGTCACGAGTGGAGTGCATCCACTATCTTAAGTCATTCTTGCATGATTCCGTTATTCTGATCAGGTGAGACATAGGAAGCTCCTGAAGTGACCATTGGGAGAACAACAGCCATTGAAGGATCCTCATGTGCATTCTGGCAAGAGGGACCGATGTAATTGTGGACACCATTGTTCCTAGTAATCTTAGAATTATCTTTGCTTTCACTTTGGTCTTGGGAAGGAGGTGAAGTATCTGCTGTCTGAGTGCTACAACTCTTTCTGTTGGAAGAAGTGCTACCATGCAGGCGGTATCTAGATCTGCGCCTATGAATGTAATATGTTGACAGGACAACAAGGCAGATTTTTGAAAGTTGACTAATACCCAGCTGACTGCAAATGTCCAAAGTTAGATCCCTGGCTTGTTGGAGTTGATGCTTGGTGGTGGCAGATAGGAGCCAGTCGTCCAGGTAGGGAAACACTCGGAATCCTAGACGCCTCAGGTGAGCCGTGACTACTGTCATGTATTTGCTGAACACTCTGGGGGCTGTAGTGAGACCAAAGGACAGAGCTCGGAACTGGTAATAACTGGCTCCCAGACGGAAGTGTAAGTACCTTCTTGATGTCCTGTCCATTTTTATGTGGTAGTAAGCATCTTGAAGGTCTATCGAGCACATCCAATCATCTTTCCCTAAAAGAGGAAGTACAGACTGCAGTGTCTCCATTTGGAACTTTGACTTCTTGACAGATTCATTTAATTTGCTTAGGTCTAATATGGGCCTCCAGTACCCTGTTCTTTTTGGTACCAAAAAGAATCTTGAGTAAGTTCCGAATCCTATTTGGTCTGCGGGGACTTCTTGGATGACTCTTTTGTGCAGCAACTTTTGAATATCTACAGCTGGCTTGTTCCCTTAGATTGGGTGGAACATTTGGGATTGTTCTGGTCTGTGGAACAGGATTGAAAAATGGAACAGCGTATCCTCTGGATATTATTTTTACTACCCATTTGTCTCTTGTGATAGTTTGCTAGGCTTCTGGGTACATGGACAAATGTCACTGACTGCCTCCAGAGTAGAGCAGTCGGGCCTCCTTTCAGGAGCAATGATAAGGGCGTCCGCGAAAGGAATCACGGTCACCCTGGTTCTGTGGGCCCCCTCTGCCCCTGGGGAAGGAATCACCCAGTGTGTCCTGGAAAACTCTCTGGGATCTTTTGAACCACATTTTCCCACTCTTCTGGCCTTTCGGAGAAGGTCTTGAAGGTACGGAAAAACGTACTCCAATGGCAGAGAGAGTTTTTCTTTCCTGCTCGCACCAGGTTAGAGTGTCTTTTACTTTGGGTCCAAAGAGTGAGGAACCATCAAAAAGGGCATTAGTAGAAGTAGACTTAAAGGGCTCCACAAAATTGCACAAGCGCATCCAGGAGCATCTCCAAAGGGAAACTCTGGAACACGCTGCCCTGCTCGCTCCATCTACTGCTTTGGATATCAGTCTCATGGAAAAGTTGATGATGAAATTTAAGTTGGACAGCTGGGAGGAGACCTTCTCATTCACCCCCGTAGCTAATGTACCTTGTAGAGTATCTCCTAGCTCCTTCAGGAAATCTCTTTGTAGCCTTGTAAAGTGAGATAGGTAGTTCAGCAATCATAGTGAAAATGTCACTGACGAAAAGACACACTTCCCGTATCTGTCCATCGTTTGAGAGTCTTTATTCGGAGGATGAAGAGATGAGGAAGTCTCCGAAAGTTCATTCTTGGTGGCAGCTGCCACCACCATAGCATCTACAGGTACCCCCTCATGAGAAAATCCTTTTCTGAAGGAGCTGACAAGAATATGTTTGGCCTCCGAGGGACTGATTCCATTGTGTCAGGTGATTCCCACGCCTTTCGACTGACCAGGTCCATTAGCTCATCAAAAGGCGGAGACACCCAGGAGGCTGAAGGTTGAGACCCAAAAGCCTTCAGGTACACTGACTCCTCATCAGAAGGGGTGGTGGCCTGCCAGCCGCCTCTCTGCTTCAGGATCTCTAGAATATCTGCAAATGAGATATATTCAGAGGAGGACTGTGGGGACCCTTTCAACTCATCAAGGTTAGTGTCTGAAGTGACGGACTCATCTGGGGAGTCTATGTGCTTCCTCTTGCAAGTTCTCTTCCAAGGTGGCTTCTCAGAAGGATATTCTGGTGAGGCCTCAGAGGAGAGGGGTTCGCCAATTAGGGGATCCTGAGGCTCTGGATCTCTGCTGTCCTGTGGAATGGGTGGTGCAGAGATGGTAGCCAGTGCCTTATGGGGACGAGTGCTAGTATCCCTCTGTGGCGCTGAATAAATAGACAACACACTCTCATCAGTTCAAAGGTAGATCCCGCCAGCTCCGAAGACTCCCTCAGCTCTGAGGAGACAGAGGAAGGCACCGGAACCAATAAGATCAGACCAGAGGCCGATGTGGGAGCTGAGCTAAACCGGGCCGAAGCCCCGAAGGGTAGACTCGGCACCAAAGAATATCGGGGCCGAGAATTCCCCCCCGGGGCCGACCAGAGAACCCCAGCTCCCAGACTCTCCGGACGGCATCAAAAGAGTCAGAGCAGAAGTCGGCTCCATGAACACCAAAGGGGGTCTCAGAACTGAAGGATCCACAGTAAGAGGTACCAAGCATTCCAGCTCCGAAGGTCCAGCTTGGCTCAGAGAAGGAACAACAGTGGGTATAACTGGTACAGTAGGCTCCAAAACCAAATGGGTGGGAGCTGAGGAATAATTTAGTCAGTGCCGGCGACTTCAGGAGTCTGAGCACCACCCGTTTCACATCATCGTCCAATAAGCTCCTGGTGGACCTGGAAGATAGGGATGGAGAGCGAGACCTGTGAAGAATTGGAGATCTCAGTGTAGGAGAAACCGTTGAAATATCCATGGACCGGCTCCAAGTAGAGGTATCTTGTGGCTCCGGGGACTTTGGAGCCGAGGAGGTAGTGGTCTTAGAGATTTTTGGTTGCTTGACTAGCGTCTCCGACTGAGCCAATATTGCAGGTGAATGTCTCTTCTGGGATTTTTCCTTCTTGGAAGAAGGCAAAGAAGAGGAAAAAGAACTATGAATAACTTCCTCAAAAGTTGGATTTAAGAGCCCTTTCAGGATCAGTTTGTTTCTCCTTTCTTTAAGTACCCTTGCACTGAAAAAATGACAAAAGGTACAGTCTGCTTGTGGGTGAATAGCACCAAGGCAATAAATACATATAACATATGTCCATCTGTAACGGACATTTTTTGCGAGCACTTCTGGCATTTTTTAAAGCCCGAAGGTTTATGTTCCCTCTCTTTTGGGTCTTTGGACATAATTAAGATAAGACCACACAAACAACAACAAACTTTTACTATTCAACTATTGAATTATTAAGCTACACTGAATAGTAAATATGGGAAACATGAGGAAACAAACAACCAGGGAGGAAAAAATAGCGCCTCTAACTGAAACAGTCCTATTTTCCAGACAAGACAACAATTAACTACAAGCTCTCTAACTTAAACAGGAGAAGAGCTCTCTAACTTAAATGAGCTCCTAATAAACTAGACAGACAGAAAACAACCACTACAAGGGATACAGTTAGGCCTACAAAGCGACAGCAAAAGCCGCACCAAAGGGGATAAAACTATAATTATTTAACTGTAATGCAGTAAAAGGCACTACAATTTAAATACAACTAAATAGTAAGCTCTCTATTCTCAAATATAACAGTATAGTGGAAAAATAAGAAAAAATTTGTCACAACGTAGCCATGGCCAAGATGAGCGCATCCAACCTCGTAAAGCGTCAAACGAGGTCTGGGGAATTACACCACTGCATTGTGGAATACCTACTTGCCACGAGTCAGATTTGAAATTTTCAGCTATGTATTCGGCCGAGTCGGAGCCGAGAATCAGCTCCGAACCCATCATTGTAAGAATGAAGGCGAGATAGGACAATATAACATCATTGCTTTAGCACTGAATCTCCAATATTAAATCACTCTTTACTGACAGTACTTTAAATACGCTCCCATCATTTCTATTTCAAATTATTCCCGTTATAGTTGAACCAGTAATTATGTCCTTCATTCTTAAAATGCTAATGTACATTAGCTCCCCCAAAGCTCTACACTTCAGTTTTATTATTAATGCCTCATCTTGGTTCCGAAGGATTTCTGACTCAATATTCTTAGCCTGTTTTTTTTTTTTTTTTACATCAAGTGAGAATAAGTTATTATATAAAATTATTAATCTCCTTAATTCAAATTTTATTTTTCATAATGTTAAACTTAAAGTGTTCTGATGATCATTACCTACCCTTCAATTTCTCTATAGCTTTCTTACAAGTCAAACAAACCTGCTTCTACATCAGGTAATTCAAAAATTGCTATAGTGGCTTCTACTGTGTTAATTTCTTCATCCTCAGTAGTACTGTCCCCCATATGCAAAATTTCACTGTTTACTGCTGTATTGGCTTATCACTCATTTCAGCTTTTGACAATGTAGTTGAACATTTTTCTCTTTCTGCTGTTAAATGATATTCAACATTTGCAATTTGAACAATATTCGCTGTAATGTTTGTATCAGTTTCTTCTATAATGTTATCATTAATATGTCTGCCCACATTTGTAACCTCATTATCATCTATATTACTCTGTTTTCTTCCCCTTAAACATGTACACACATCCCCCTTTCTACCAGCTAATTAATTTCCATTATTTTTAAACTGTATACAGTCATCTACCTATTCCAATGACTGTATTTCATCAATTATTAGGAGTTTACATGACCGGTACTGACTGCCTTTATTATCTGCTAGTATTTTGGATGTTCCTCAGGATGAAACTTCCTCCAACCAGTGTATAATATATTATTGTACATAAGGCTTTTCCATTACTATATAAACAGAAGAGACATCAATTTTTTTCCTTCAAAAATAATTGACAATTCTGTTAACTTAAAACAATTGGAGCACAGAGTGCTACCATTAGGGGAGCAAACCTGCAGGGTGCAACCAGCCCCGCGGGACTCCCCCTGGCCACGGAGGGGCAAAACCACTCTCATATGCACTTCCAGTCAGGTGGAAGAGGCCAGAGGAGGTGCCTCAACCCTGTGAAGACACCTGGCAAGGACATCCCTGGGGCTGGGACCCAGAATCTCGCTACCCTTAACTTCTGAAGGTTGCCAAATCATGCCAGATTGTGCAATTATTTTGATGCACTCATATATATATATATATATATATATATATATATATACACACACACACACACACACACACACACACACACCTCATATATATATATATATATATATATATACACACATATATATACACATACATACATACATATACACACACACATATATATATATATATATATATATACACACACACACACACACACACACACACACACACACACACACACACACACATACACACACACACCACAAGTAGTACACACCAACAAAGATGTATATTTTAACAGATATTCAAATTCAAAATTTTTATAATCACTTAATAAATGCAGACTAAAATTAGTGTTGACATGATACTTGTTCTAAATTAGCTTCTGGATGTTAGTGAAGATAATACTTATCAAGCTACAAAAAACATACAGCATAACTCTTTTTGTATAGCAGAAAGCTGACTTATATATACACTAACACAATTCAAGGTGGTTTCAGTAATACTCAAAGGTTCAACTAACTTTCAATTGATATGAAATAACTCTCAGTTTCACTATGCCCTTTGCATTAAACACACGAATAATTGCTGATTCTTAAACTATGCACTTCTTCTATTACTAATATGAAAACAGAATGCTAAACATATCACCGCCTTTTTATAGTACAAGTCACATTCAATATATTTTCCTTTTAAATTCAAAATCGATGCACTTATTTGTGTATCTAAATTGCAATGCTGTCTATAGCAATTAATAAAATATGTAGTAATTGATATTTTATTCAACAGAACTAGAACCCAGAGAAAGTGCAATAATGCAAAAAAAAAAATTCACAGTTATAGGAATGAAGTCCCTCTATCACAGATTATCAGAGAGTACTTAAGGTAATCTCCCCTCTTCACCCACCCTTCTTAATGTAGGACTGCTATGCTAGTTATACAGTAGAAAACAATTCTTTTAAACAGACTAGCACACAAATTTACTTCAGGTCTGTCTGAAAATGAGAGTTCAAGCCATTTGCAACCAAGCTCTACAAAATGTGGCTACACTGTACTCAATAGGAGTTTGTTTCCCTTGCCAGTACTTTAAAAGCAAAAAGGACAGCATTAAATTTACTGCATCAGTTTGTCACGAAATAAAACAGGACAAGTTTTACTAATTAATGCAAAATCTGCCAAGAGATTAAGAAACTGAAATTAAGATATTTCAATATCTTACCAATCTTAAAATTTTCCCAATATCACAGTATCATGCAAACATGACATGCGGTGTCTATTCTTCACATGTATATCTCACACAGACATGTTACACACATGGGCATTATATAAAAGTATATCTATATGTGCACACATTTTATGATGCATTACACATGTACACAAGATCCCACAAACAGACATACACACACACACACACACAAGTTTAAACTTATTCAACAAAGACACACAGACACACAGAGACACACACACAGATATATATATCTATATCTATATATATATATATATATATATATATATATACACACACACACACACACACACACATACATACACACACACAGAAACGTATAGGATAATACTAAGTGAAAGAAAGTACAGTTGTGTGCACTTACCATAAATGTAGATGTTCAAGTGTATTCACTGTTGCAGTCATTACATTTGGGTTATCTGCCTGCAGTAGCCCTCAGTCAGCCTGACTAACAAAGTCTTGGGTCCTATGTCGGTTGCTGTCTCTTCTTCCATGACGTCAAGTCATCAGGGGTATAAAACATGCAGCCGACGTCATTACATCAGTTTTTCTTGCCACAGATGTCAGGTGCCCTCCTAATGGGAAGCAATTACATCTATAAATATACAAGGTTATACCTCAAACAAAAAAGCAAATACACCAAACAGCTTTTAAGCATTTTTAAAGGAGAGAAGCGGTACAGCCAAAAAAAGTCAGGGGGCTGAAGGGAGGGTAACCAGGACTGCAACAGTGAATACACTCAAACATCTACATTTATGGTAAGTGTACACAACTGTACTATGTTCTTCGTGTTTCACTGTCATTACATTTGGGTAGATTCCCAAAGCTAATGATGGGAGGAGGAATTTAGATAGCATTAGGACCAACTAGAAGGCCCTGCAAGACTGCAGTGGCAAAGCCAGCTCTGGATTTAGAGAAAATTGGCAAATGGCAATGATTGGTGAAAGTATATATACAGAACTCCAGGAAGCTAGGATGTCCCTGGTAGGTACGCCTCTGAGAAAGGCTGCAGAAGTAGATGCAGCCCTGGTTAAGTGGGGTCTAATCCCCTGTGGGACAGGTTTTCCATGGTGCTTATAGCAGAAATGAACGCAATGGCCTATCCATTTGGAAATGTTTTGCTTTGAAATAGCCTTCCCCTCTGTCCCTACAGCAATTGCCACCAGCAGTTGTTCAGATTTCCTTTGAGGTTTAGTCCTGTCCAAGTAGAATCCAAGTTGTCTGTGCACATCTAAGGAGTACAGTATCCGTTCCCCTTTGTTCTGTGGATTAGGAAAGAAGGTTGCACATGAATGGACTGATTAAAGGCCACAATGGATGCCACCTCTGGCATGAAAGAGGGATTGGTCCTGAGGGACACCCTGTCCGCATGAAAGATGATGAAAGGCTCCACTGCCATAAGGGCCTGTAATTCAGATGCCCTTTTTGCTGAAGTGATGGCTAAAAGGGAAGCTGTTTTCCAAGAAAGGAATTTTAAATCTGCAGTAGCAGCTGTCTCGAAAGGAGGAAGGGTGAGTTTCTCCAATACAAAGTTAAGGTCCCAGGCTGGAGTTGGAGCTCTCCTGGGTGGTCTTACATTTTTGACACCTCTGAGGAACTGCTTGAGCAGTGGATGAGAGAAGAGGGGAGGTTCTGTGTTATAATGAGCTGAAATGGCTGAGGCGTGAATTTTTATTGAGGAAAGACAGGGCCTTGTGAAGCATCTCAGTTAAGTATTGTAAAATATGAGGTAAATTGGGCACTGCTGTGCTCATCCCTTGAGACTGCTTCCAGGGACAGAATCTTTTCCATTTTTCAGCATTAGATTTTCCAGAACTAGGCCCCCTTGCCTCTAAAATGACATCCATCACTGGTTTACTGAGGGATGAGTAAAGGAGAGCTTAAGTAATTAGGCAGGCTGCTAGGTTCAGTGTTTGAAGCTGAGGGTGTGGAATCTGGTTCTCCTGCTGAGACAGCAGTGTAGGAGTCTGAGGCAGGTGCCATGGGGCCAATAGTGCCACACTGCACAGGAGGGGGTACCAGTGTTGGCGTGGCCAGGCTGGTGCAATCAAAATCATCCTTGGTTTGTCTTGTTTGATCTTTAGTAGTACTTTGGAGAGCAGAGGAGAATAGACATAAACTGATAGGTTTTTCCAGCTGAAGGACAGAGCATCCACCTTCCAAGCTTGTCTGTGGGGAGTCCTTGCGCAAAACATTTCCAAATCGATAGTTCTGGGGGGGGGGGGGGCAAACAGGTCTATATCTGGGCTCCCCCATTTGCTTGTCAACATGTTGAAAATCCTTGGTTCCAGTTTCCACTTGTGTGGGTCCATGAAGTTTCTGCTTAGTCCATCTGCCAGTGTATTTAGTTTTCCTGGCAGGAATTGAGCTTGTAGATGCATTTGGTAGCTCAAGGCTGTGTTCTACAATGCCATGGCTAGTCTGCAGAGGGGTAAAGAATGTGTACCCTCCTGCTTATGTACCACATAACAGTAGTGTTGTCCGTCTTTACCATTAATTGTCCTGGAAGAATGTTGTCTTTAAAGGCTGTCAGAGTATTCTCTACAGCTAACATTTCTATGATTGATGTGAATGTGCATTTGAATTGGGTTCCATTTGCCCTGAATGCACTTCCCTACCAGGTGTGCCCCCCATGCATAGTCTGATGCGTCTGTTAGGGTTTGGGCGGCAGGGGTTAGTGTGAATGGTAGTCCTTTGTTTTGGTGGCAGGCCTCTGCCCACCAAAGGGACTCTAAGCGTAGACAAGGAATGATAGGAATCATTGCTTCTAGATCCTGAGAATGGTGACACCATAGGCTTTTTAGATACCATTGTAGTTTCCTCATATGCAGTCTTGCATATGGAATTAGAAGAATGCAGGAGGCCATGAACCCCAAGGCTTGTAGTATTTGCCCTGCAGATAGCAGGATTATTGTGGCCACTTGTTTGAAGTAGGTTGTCAAGTGAATTTGTTTCTCTGGCGTGAGGAAAGCCACCTGGGAAGTTGTATTCAAGCTTGTTCCCAATAATATAATTTGTTGACAGGGTACCAGGTGTGATTTCTTTTCGTTTATGGTGTACCCCAGACAAGTTAGCACCCATTATACAAAAGCCAGATGATTCAAAAGTATGTCCTGGTTTTCTGCCTGAATTAGACAATCGTCCAGGTATTGGTATATATGAATATTTCTTTGCCTGCAAAATGCAATGAGTGGAGTTAGGCACTTTGTGAATACCCTGGGCGCAGTAGATAAGCCAAAGAGTAGTGTAGAGAACTGATAGTGTGTGTAGCCTGCTTTGAAGCATAGGTATCTTCTGCAAGATTCCCTGATTGGGATGTGCAGGTATGCTTCCTTTAAATTTAGTGCTGCCAACCAGGCATCTTTGCTTAGCATAGGAAGCAACTGGTTGGAATCACCAAAAAGGTGTTTAGAGTAGGCAGGTCCAGGATAGGACGTCATGAATTGTCTTTTCTGGGTACCGGGAAAAATCTCGAGTAGAAACCTTGTCCCCCCTTTTATTCTTCTGGTACCAACTGAATAGCCCCTATGCTTAAGAGTGAGAGTGCTTGCTTTTGGGCCTCTGCCCACTGATTTGGAGGTAGATCCGGCCTACTGCTTGGAGTTGGTAACGTGGAAGTGAAATCTGTACCCTTGGGACACTATAATTTAAAACCCATTTGTCCTGGGTAATGAGTCCCCAGTTCTTTGCATGAAGTTCAATCTTTCCCCCAAAGGGGCAGTCAGTTGAGAAGTGCTTGGAAGTTTTAAAAAGAAGCCATAGAGAGAGTTTACCATAGGGGGAGTTTTATTACTCCCAGATTTGGAAGTGGAGGCTCCCCACTGCTTAGTCCTGTGCGTCCCCTGGGACTGAAGCCTGGGTGCTCTGCTGGATCTGGGTTTGGACTGAGAAGGTCTGGAAGAGGCAGGAAAGGACCAATTCTTAGAAGGCCAATGCCTACTAAATCTTGAAGGTTGCACTTGTAAAAAATCTTTTAACAGTCAGCATAGATTTAGCTTTTTCCTCCATCTTTTTAAGAACTTCTTCTGCCCTTTTGCCAAACAGGAGGTGCTGATTTAAGGGAGCATCCAGTAATTTCGCTTTAACATGATCTGGCAAGGATTGCTCCTTAAGCCAAGCATGCCTTCTAAGTACAGACCCAGTTACCGCAGCCCTGAAAGATGCCTCTAGTGAATCAAAACCACATTGCAATGTATGTTTACCAACTGAATGCATTAAATCCTGCAAATCCTTATTTTCAGCACAATCAGGAAACAAGATAATTTTCTGTTTAAGCAATCCAATAATATGCTGCTGATACTTTAACATATGAAACTGGCAATTCAAGGCCCTAATGGCCAAAGTTGCAGAAGTGTATACCTTCTTACCCCATCTATCCAGCACCCTGGAGTCTCTATCAGACGGGGTAGGATTTTTGGCAGTAGTAGCTGTAATGCCCTTGGGTCCCTGTGAAATGGTTTCAGGATCCGCAGTAGGATTTTTGAAAAGGAACTTGAGAGAGTCAGGAACCCTGTAATATCTATCACATTTTCTGGGAGCAGGAGGTAAAAAGAGTTAGGGGCCATGCTAGATTCCGAAAAGACATCATCAACAATGTCCAGTACAGGAGGTATAGCTAAAGGCCTGTGCTGGGGCAGGAGTAAGAAATCCCTAAGCCTCTTTTTAGAATCAGAGAAATAAAGAAGTTATGTACTCACCATAACGTTCTATGTTGGTAGTCCATCTCACCCTTCATTTTTACATATGGGTTCGGAGCCGATCCTCAGCTCAGACTCAGCCAGTTTACAAGCTCGAAGACTTCTGGTTGGCTCGTGGCCAAGCAGGTATCCCATAGTGCACCAGTACAAACCCCAGATCTTGTTTGCTGCTCACTAGAAGAAAAAACCCATAACAGACAAACCAACACTAAAGGGTCTCCACCCAAAGATAACCAAATTATTATTACCTCCTGATCTTCCAGGATGGGGGCAGGATGGTAAAAATGAAGGGTGAGATGGACTACCAACATGGAACATTATGGTGAGTACATAACTTCTTTATGTTGTGTAGTCCAATCTCACCATTTTTACATATGGGACAGCGTCCCTAGCTCCTTATTCTTGGGTGGCTCACTTGAAAATATTCCTAAGCACCATGGAGCCAAAGGATGCTCTACCCCTGGAAGCTAAATCCAATTTGTAATGTGTAATAAAAGTATGAGGGGTATCCCATGTAGCTGCTGCACAAATATTATCAAGTGGGGCCCTGGCTTGAAAGGCTGCAGAGGTAGACAGCGACCTGGTAGAATGAACCTTGATCCTGCCGGGTAAAGGTCTGCCCTCCGAACTGTAGATAAAGGCTATGCAACTGGAAATCCAGTTAGATAGTGTCACTTTAGAAACTGGTAAGCCCAATCTGGAGTCAGAAAAAGAAATGAATAGTTGATCTGATTTCCTAAATTCCTTGGTCCGCTGTAAATAAAAACGTAGTTGTCTATGAATGTCCAACTGATGAAAACGGTATTCAGCTGCATTACAGTGATTAGGGAAGAAAACTGGGAGTTCTATGGATGGATTTAAGGTAGGAGGGGAACAAACTTTGGGGACAAAGGAGGGATTAGTACGCAGTGACACCCTGTCCTTGTGAAAGATCAAATAAGGTGGCTTAACAGACAAGGTTGTAGCTCCGATACCAGTCTAGCTGATGTAATAGCTACCAAAAACAAAGTCTTCCAAGACAAAAAATTTCAATGAAGATGAGTGGGAAGGTTCAAACGGGGGAGAAGTCAGTTTGGATAACACAAAATTTAAATCCCAACAAGCCACAGGTTCTTGCAGTGGTGGTCTCAAAAGAGCGATTCCTTTCAAAAAGGTCTTGCATAGCTTATGAGACATTAAATTGTTATCTGGCAACCCTAAGTGAAAATGAGAAATTGCCACCAATTGGACTTTGATAGTGGCGGCGGCAGCTCCTTGTTGAAAAAGCTCAGAGAGAAATTCCAAAATCACAGGGATAGAAGCTGTGTAGAGATCTACATTCATTTTCTCTGCCCAAATAGAAAATCCTTTCCATTTACTGCCATACAGCCTCCTAGTTGAAGGTTTATGGGAGGACATAAGAATATGTGATACTGAGGAAGATACATCATGAAGCCTGACTAGGGATGGAACTGGAGCAGCCACGCTGTCAACTTGAGGGTGTGGATTGAGGGATATAGCTAACCTGACATGCGAGTCAACAGATCTGGAGCTGGGTCCAGGATCCAAGAATCGTCCAGGAGAAGAGGCGCGAGAAAGGGGAACCAGACCTGACGAGGCCAGTAAGGAGCAATGAGGATCAACTTGCTTCCCAGCCGACTGTCTTTCTGAATCACTTTGGAAATGGAGGAAAAGCATACAGAAGTCCCATGGGCCGATCGTGAGCCAGATCATCTCTGGGGGTCTCCCCCAGAGGGGAAATGAGGGACAAATAGCTGCTGCATTTGGTATTGACTGGGCTGGCAAAGCGGTAGCAGCAAGGCTGTCCCCATTTGTGGAAAATCTGTTCTGCTGTTTCAGAGACCACTCGTGAGGCAGTAGGATCGCCTGGCTGAGCTTATCAGCTATCATGTTGGTCGTCCCTGGAATGTGCGTTGCAACCAGAAAGCGCTGGGAAGAAATTGCCCATTCCCAAACTCGCATGGCCTCTCAGAGTGGGTAAGATCTGGTACCACCTTGTTTGTTGATATACCAGACTACCGACATGCTGTCTGACTATATCACAATAGTCCCGAGAGGAAGAAGGTCTTTAAGTGCTTGCAACGCCAGGAGCACTGCCCTCATCTCCAGAACACTGATATGCAGGTGAGCCTTGTGTTCTTGCCATGTGCCTTGGAGAGTCCTACCGAGATAATGCACCCCACCCGATCTGGGAGGCATCTGTGGTCACAGTGGTAATGGGTTGGGCAGGAAAAAAAAAGAGGGCGCCCGTGATCAACTGGTTGGGGGCTATCCACCAAAGAAGGTCCTTCTTGCATGAATCCGTCAGCAGGATAGGATTACTCAGCGGGAAATATTGGAAGGACCTTCGGGAAGGCAGGATCCACTGGAGGATTCTCATGTGCAACCTGGCTAATGGTACTAATAGAATGGTGGAAGCCATAGTCCCAAGGAGCTGAAGAACCCACTTCGCTTTGACCTTCCACAATGGGAGAAGACGTTGAATTTGAAAGATTAAGTTTTGTGCCCTGTCGGCGGGGAGGCGAGCTGTCATGTTCACTGCGTCTACCTCTGCACCTATAAAAATCACAGACTGAGAGGGCAATAATGCAGATTTTTCCCAATTTATGGAGATCCCTAACTGAGCACAAAGTTGAATAGTAGCATCTCTGTTTTGGAGGAGTAGATGCCTGGTGGGGACGGTCAGGAGCCAGTCATCTAAACACGGAAACACCTGGAATCCCTGATGTCTCAGGTGAGCTGTCACTACTGCCATGCATTTGTTGAACACCTTGGGGGCTGTGGTGAGACCAAAGGGCAGAGCACGAAACTGATAATGACTGGCTCCCAGCCGTAAGCGTAGATGGCTCCTGGATGCCTTGCCCATTTTTATATGGTAGTAGGCATCTTAGAGATCTAGAGAGCACATCCAATAGTCATTCCCTAACAACGGGAGTATCGACTGCAGAGTTACTATCCAAAACGTGTCCTTCACAGATTTGTTTAACCTGCTGAGGTCCAATATTGGCCTCCAATCTCCGGTTCGTTTTGGTACTAAAAAGAACCTGGAGTAAGTTCCGGATCCTATTTGGTTTGCTGGGACTGGATGACTCTTTTTAAAAGCAACTTGTTGATCTTCATAGTTGCCTGATCCCTGTGATTGGGTGGTACATCTGGGATCTTCTTAGGAACAACGGTGGAAGGAAAAAGGATATGATATAGCCTCTGGTAACAACTCTTTGTACCCACTTGTCTTGAGTGATATTTAGCCAAGCTTCTGGATACAAAGAAATGCGACCCACGACCAGCCCCGGAGAAACGCAGTCGGGCCTCACATCAGGAGCGCTGATAAGGCCGCCCCCGAAAGGAATCACGGTCTTGCTGGTATTGTGGACTGCCCCTGCCTCTAGGGCGACGTCTCCCATTTCCTCCTCCTCCTCTGTCTCTGAAGGAGGGTTTACCCTGTGTGTCTGGAAAGACCCTCTGGGACTTTTGAACCACATTTTACCTCCCCTTTGACTTTTGGGGTATGGTTGAGAGGGAACAGTAAAACATACTCCCATGGCAGAAAGCGTCTTTCCTTCTTGCTCACACCAAGTGTGTCCTTCACCTTGGAACCAAACAATGAGAAACCATCAAGTGGGGCGCTGGTGAAAGTAGACTTCAACGGTTCTGCAAAATTACACAAGCGCATCCAGAAGTGACACCTCAGGGCAACTCCTGAACCCGCTGCTCTACTCAGTCCATCAGCCACATAGGAGATAAGCCGCATGGAAGAATTAACTACAGAATGTAAGGTGGACAACTGAGCAGAGATCTTGTCGGGGACTCCCTCAGTACACGCACCTTATACAGAATCTCCCAACTCCTCACTTGAGGAGATCCCTCTGTAATCTTGTGAAGTGAGTGAGATAGTTCAACAATCAAAGGGTAAATGCCACTGAACTAAAGATACACTTCTCAAATCTGTCCATCTGTTGAGAATCCTTATCTGGCGGATGAACAGAGGAAGAAGTCTCCGCCAGCTCCTTCTTTGTGGCCACTGCCACCATCATGGCATCTATGGGAACGCCCTCAGACAAAAACTCTTTACCAGGAGGGGCAGACAGAAACCTATTGGGTCTGCTGGGGACTGGCTCCATGGCATCAGGAGTATCCCACACCTTTCGACTAACTAGATCCATCAGTTTGTCAAAAGGTGGAGACACTCAAGAGGCAGAAGGTTGAGACCCGAAAGCCTTCAGGTACACAGACTCCTCAAAAGAAGGGTTGACAGTGGGCCAGTGGCACCTCTGATGTCCATGAAGGAGACATCATCAGAGGACGACTTGGGGGACCCTTCCAACTCCTCGAGGTCAGTATCAGATGTCAAGGACTCATCCTGGGAGTCAACATGCTTCCTCTTACATAGCCTCTTCCGGGGAGGCTCCTCAAAATGGCATTCCAGGGAGGTTTCGGAAGAGTGAGGGCCACCAGCCGATGGCTCCCGAGGGTCTCTGCAGTCTCTGGAGAGAGTAGGGGCTGAGACCGAAGTGGGTGCTCTCAGGGGAAGAGTGCTGGTACCACTGGTAGAAGCTGGAGAATGAGACAGCACGCTCCTCATCATCTCAAACACCGACCTCTCTGGCTCCAAAGACCTCCCCCTCTCTGGCTCCAAAGACCTCCCCCGCTCCGAAGAGACAAAGGTTGACGTCCGAGTCAGAGCTGTCGGCTCTGAGATAGATGCAGGGTCTGAGCTCACCCTGGCCGACGCACCAAGAGGAAGGCTCGGAAATGAAGAAGATAGATTCCAACCCTCCCTGTCGGCACCGACAGGAGAGCTTCAGCCCCTGGACACGATGGACAGCACAGAGCATGTCGGAGCTGAACTCTACTCCAAAGCAGCGACAAAGGGAGCTAGAACCGATAGTACCTCTGGTGGCACCAAGCACTCCAGCTCTGAAGGGCCAACATGGCTCTGAGGAGGAATAGCAGACAACGGCAAAGCTAGATCATGTGGCTACGGAGCAGACTGGGTCGGAGCCAACAATAATTTTGGTAAGGCAGACAACTTCAGGAGTCTCACCACTACCCTCTCCACATCTTCTTCCGAAAGGCACCTGAAGATCTGGAAGACATAGTAGGGGATCTTGATCTAGGGGGCACTGGAGACTTCAGTAACACAGAAACCGGTAGGGAATCCACAGACAGGCTCCAAGTAGCAGATTCAATCGGTTCTGAGGTCGGCTCCAAAACACTTGGAACAGACTGACACAACAATGGTGCTCTCCTTTGGCTCCGAAGGCAGTGGAGTTGAGGAGGCAGATTTTGACTGTTTAGATGGCGGCTCCGAGACACCAGCCGGTGCCAGAGAAGGCCTTTTTGAAGACTTAGATTTGCCAGACTTGGAGGAAGCCGAAGAAAGTACAGTTTTGTACCTACCATAAATGTAGATGTCCGAACAGGATAGCATCTGCAGTCATAACAAATGGGTTGTCCTGTCGTCAGGCAGCCCTTCGGTCGGCCGGATTCCAAAGTCTGGGTCCGGCTTCGGCTGATGTCGCACTTCACCCGACGTCATCTCTGCTGGTTCGGGTATAAGGGCATCAGCCCACGCCATTTTCCTCAGTGTTTCTTGCCCCAGATGCCAGTTGCCCACTTGGAAAGCTAAATTTTGGATAAATGCCAATGTTTCCAAAATAATAGAAGGCAAACACAAAAATAAGCATGTATGTACATATATACAAACAAATACACCATAAGAGACTCCCCAGCTAGCTATTAGGAGGGTAAATACCCTAGGAGTACCACAGAGGGAAGGAGGGTAATCCTGACTGCAGATGCTATCCTGTTCGACATCTACATTTATGGTAGGTACAAAACTGTACTATGTCCTTCAAGGATGCATCTGCAGTCATAACAAATGGGTAGAATACCATAGCCAAACTAGGGGAGGAAGAAGAATTATGGTAGTTAGGATCCCTTGCAATACAGCAGTGGCAAACCCTGCTCGGGATCTAGAGTATAGAGGTAAATTATAATGCTTGGCAAATGTATGCACGGAGGTCCAAGTAGCCGCCTCAATAATGTCCTTGGTTGCCACTCCTCGTAAAGCTGTGGTAGTGGCTGTAGCCCTTGTAGAATGAGGTCTTATGTTCTGTGGAATTGGTTTTCCATGGTAGGAGTAACAGAATCTTATGCAATTTCCTATCCATTTGGAGAGTGTCTGTTTGGAAATTGCTTTTCCTTCCTTCCTGTTGCATAGGCTACTAAAAGCTGGTCAGTTTTTCTGTTACCTTTGGTTCTGTCCAGGTAGTAGCGTAACTGTCTATGTACATCCAAGGTATGCAGCAGTCTTTCCCCCCTGTTCTGTGGATTGGGAAAGAAGGTAGGCAGGTGGATTGCCTGGTTTAAAGACACTCTGGATACCACCTTAGGCATAAATGTAGGATTAGTTCTCATGGACACTCTATCTTGATGGAAGATTAGGAAGGGTTGTACTGCCATTAAGGCCTGTAGTTCAAACCCTCCTTGCTGAAGTAATTGCCAGTAGGAAAGCAGTTTTCCATGATAGGTGTTGAAGATCTGCTGTTGCTGCTGGTTCAAATGGAGGAGTGTCAATTTTTCTAGCACAAAGTTCAAGTCCCATGCTGGTAATGGTGGTTTCTAGGAGGTTTTACATTCTTGATCCCTCTGAGGAACTGCCTGAGAAGAGGATGCGAAAAGACAGGTGGATCGAAGCTGTATTCTGCTGAAATAGCTGATGCATGTATCTTGATGGAGGAATAGGACAGGCCTGTATGTAGAAGCTCTGCCAAGTACTCAGGATGTTAGCAATATCTATGTTGTTCATCTTTTCCTCTTTCAGTACTCCAAATGACAAACCTTTTCCATTTTCCTGCATAGTTCCTTCTTGTTGAAGGTCTGCGGCTTCAAGGATAATGTCTTTAACCCTTTGGGATAAGTCTGGGTTAGTTGCTGTTATGTGATGTTCCAGGCAGTCAGTTGCAAGGTTTTTAGGTTTGGGTGCATGATGTTGTAGTTGTTCTGAGTTAACATCAAAGACATCAGGGGTATTGACCACATTCTCCCTGAGACATGCTCCTCAGCAATGGATACCAGTGTTGTCTTGGCCAATTCGAGCTATCAGAATTATCATGGGCCGTTCCTCTTTGATTTTCAGTAGTACCTTGTGCATCAAAGGAAGAGGTGGGAATGCATATGCTGTCAGGCCTTTCCAACTGAAGGATAGAGAGTCCACCTTCCATGCAAGTGGGTGGTATGTCCTTGTGCAGAATTATTTGAGCTGGTGATTGAGTGGGGATGCGAATAGGTCTATTTGTGGCATTCCCCATTTCTTTGTGATGGCCTTGAAGATGTCCGGGTGTAGCATCCATTCGTGAGCATCCGAGGTGGTTCTGCTTAACATGTCTGCTAGGGTACTTTCTTTTCCCGCAAATATTGCCTGTAACTGGATGTTGTAGCTCAGAGCCATATTCCAAAGGTCCAGAGTCATCCTGCATAGGGGGTATGAATGAGTGCCTCCCTGTTTGTTGATGTACCACATGACTGTGGTGTTGTCTGTCCTTATCATTAAATGGCCTTCTTTGAGGAATGGTCTGAATTTCTGGATTGCTAGTTTTACTGCCAGCATTTCTTTTGGTTTATGTGCAGGTGCAGCTGGTCTGGAGTCCACAATCCTTGTATGCATTTGTCCAACATGTGCCCCAGCCTAGGTCTGAGGCGATGGTTTGGCTTGCTTGAAAGTTGTGGAATGGCAAGCCTGGGTTTGACTGGCATGCTTGAGCCCACCATAGGAACTCTTGTTTCAGGCATGGGATTATTGGAATTTTGGTTTCTAAGCTGTGCCTGTGTTGAGACCATAAATTCTTTAGGTACCACTGTAGCTTTCTCATATGCAGTCTGGCATGGGGTACCAGGATTATGCATGATGCCATGAAGCCCAAGGCCTGCAGTACTTTTCTTGCTGTTAGTTTGTTCTGCTTTGTTAATGCCAAGAAGTAAAGAGGGAGTTGTTCTTGTTTTTCTGCAGTTAGGAATGCCATTTGTTTTACTGTGTCCAATTCCACCCCCAAGAATGTTCTTGTCTGGGATGGTATCAGTCTTGACTTTTTTTAAATTGACTGTGTATCCCAGGGCTTGTAGTAAGCAAATGACTCTTTGTAAATCTGTTGTCAGCTTGCTTTTGTTGTCCGCTTGTAACAGGCAGTCGTCCAGGTATGGATAAATTTGGATTCCCTGTAGCCTGCAATGAGCGATTACTGATGCCAGGCATTTTGTGAATACTCTGGGCGAGTAGATAAGCCAAAGGGCAATGCTGAGAATTGATAATGCTCTGATCCTGCAAGAAATCTGAGGTATCTTCTGCAATTTGGTCGTATGGGGACGTGCAGGTATGCCTCCTTGAGATCTAGAGTTACCAGCCAACACTCCTTGCCCAGCATGGGAAGAAGTTGCTGTAGGGTCAGCATTTTGAATTTTGGGACAATGATGAATGTGTTTAAGACGACAGGTCGAGAATAGGTCTCCAACTTTTCTTTTCTTGGTACTAGGAAGAGTCTGGAGTAGAATCCTTTGCCCTGTTCTGTTATTGGTACTCTTTCCACAGCTCTCATCTTTGTTAATTGAGCTATCTGCTTTAGAGCTTCTTTTTTGATTTGGAGGTAGGTTTGGCATTCCTCTTTACTGGTAAGGTGTGGAAGTGGAACCTGTAGCCTTGGTCTATGGTTTGCAAAATCCACTTGTCTTTTGTGATATAGTGCCAATTTTTGAAAATAAGGCTAACTTTCTAAAGGTGCTGCTATTTGCTCCCTGGTAGGCGGTGTCAGAGCCAAGTCACTGTGATTGTCCTGTTGCAGTGGCAGTGGTTGTGTCTGTGCCTCGCTGGTTATTGCCTTGCCACTGGCGTCCTCTGTAGGCACCTCCTCTGGATTGATTTCTGCCTCTAGAGCGCTATTCCTGCCTCTTTGAGATTTTGAGGAGTCTGGAAAGACCAATTTTTGGCAGGCCAGTTCCGCTAAACCTTGGGGCTGAACCTGTAAGAAATCCTTAACTGTTCGTACAGATTTTGCCTTCTCTTCCATTTTCTTCATTACTTGCTGAGCAGGGGTACCAAATAGACTGGTCTTATCCATAGGAGCATCTAACAGCTTTGCTTTAACATGATCCGCAAGACCTGTTCTTTCAACCATGCATGCCTTCTTATCACTGTGCCAGTCATGGCTGATCTAAATGAAGCCTCCAGTGCATCATAGCCACATTTTAAGGAATGGTTACTAACCTGCTGAATGTTATTCACCATTTCTAAAACATATTTCTTATCTAAGGAGTCATCAGAGGACAGCTTCTTAGTTAACTGATCAAGCATAAACTCTTGGTATTGGATTATATGAAACTGACAGTTTAAAGCTCTAGCTGAGAGAGTAGCAGAGGTGTAAACCTAAGGACCTGGATCCCTTTCAGAAGGGAGAGGGTTTTTGCTGAGGTCGAGGCTACTGGCCCTGGGATATAGTCTCAGGATCTGCAAGTGGGGCCTTGTATAGGTGGTGATGAGTGTCTGGCACCCTGTAAAATCTATCTGGTTTGGCAGGAGCTGGAGGTAAAGTATCAGGAGCAGTGCAAACATCATTAAATGCATTATCCACAACAGGCAGAACTGGAGGTATAGCTAAGGGCCTATGTTGTGGTAAGTGCAAAAAGGTCCTAAGCCTTTTTCTTGAATCTGAGAAATCTTGTCCCTGCCATTGGAATTGTTCTCTCATGGCATGTAAGGTTTCCCCAAAGGAAAATTCCTCTGGTGGAGAGGCAGATGGAATGGATTCTTCAGCATCGGAATCTTCATAAGTAGAAAAAGGAGCCTCTGGCTGATCTGTAATGTCTGAGTCATCCGAGGAATCATCAGAGGATACTGGCTCGGGGGGCTCTGCTCTAGGTCTCTTTTCTGGAGGCTGAGAGGCCCTGTCTGGGTGAGATTGGGATCCCCGATATTAAATCCTCTGCCAGAGTAAGCATTTGTGAACTAGAAGTGGGCCTGTGTGAGGGGGCAGGCACTGATTTAACAGTTTTGGCTGCTTTAGCCCTGGCAAAGGCCTTAATAGACATGGCTGCAGGAGGCCTAGCAGCATCACGTGCAGGGGTAGAGACATCCAAAGGGATGGTGTCTGATAATTCACTAGGAACCACAGTAGTAGGCAAAACTTCAGAGGCCGATTCAACTAAGGTAGCAGGAGCCTCAGTAGTAGTCATGTATTCGGCTGAAGATTGGAAATCTTTATGAGGTATTTGTTTCCCACAAGTTAAACAGTTTTTTCTGACATCGATCTGACCGACACGCGCAAGAAAAACTGAGGAATGGCGTGCTGTCGCCTGATGCCTTTAACCAGCAGAGATGACGCCGGGTGAAGTGCGTGAAATCGACCAGACCGAGCCGGCCCAGACTTTGGAAGAAGGCTGCCTGACGACAGGACAACCCATTTGGACAACCCATTTGTTATGACTGCAGATGCATCCTTGAAGGACATCTGGATAGAACTTCTTCAAAAGATGGTTTTAGTAGACCATTGGGTATAAGCTTGTTCTTTCTCTCCTGTAACACCCTAGGAGAGAAAGCATGGCAGAACAAGCACGATTCCTGCAGGTGGATGGCCCCTAAACAGCAGACGCAGCTACTGTGGCCATCTGTTAAAGACATCTTTTGGGAGCATTTCATGCACTTCTTTTGTGCTCCTTACTCTCTTTACACACACACACACACACAACACACACACACACACACACACACACACACACACACACAACACACACACACACACAACACACACACACACACACACACACACACACACACACACACAACACACACACACACACACAACACACACACACACACACACACACACACACACACACACACACACACACACACACACACACACACACACACACACACACACACACACACACACACACACACACAACACACACACAACACACACACACACACACACACACAACACAACACAGGAAAGGAAGAATCAGGAGATGACTAGGTCCTTTAAAATGGGCCTAGCCCTACAGAAGGAAGTACCACGAGGACTAGGTCCTCTAACTTAAACTGGCCTAGCCCAGTGGAACAGAAAACTAGGTCTTCTAATTTAAACAGACCAGAAAACGCACACACACAGAAAACTGTAAATAACTCTATGTGGTAACAATTTGAAGAAAATAACTAACGTACTAAAGGGAGGAACTCCAACCCTTAGCAAATAATCAGCGGATCCCCACCAAAAATACAAACTCAGATTAAGGAAACTAAGCTGCCAATAACAGTATAGAAAAAACAACAGAATAACAGGAGCCCCTGTTAACTAGCAGCGGAAAACCGCCACAAACTAACAAACTACCTGATAAGGAAAAAGCACAACGGTGCCTACAAAAAACTCTAAACTGGCACACAGGATATCAGACTAACAAGTTTAAGCTAAGAATGCACCGAAAAGGGCAAACAACACTACTGCCTAGGATAACAGCACCTTACAACACAGTAATAACCAATACAAAATTTAAATAGAAGAATTTTGACACTTAGCCAGAGCCAAGAGAAGCACAACCGAACTCATCGATGCAGCAAATGAGATCTGGGGTTTGTACTGGTGCACTATGGGATACCTGCTTAGCCATGAGTCAGAAGTCTTCGAGCTTGTAGATCGGCAGAGTCTGAGCAGAGGACCGGCTCTGAACCCATATGTAAACATGAAGGTGAGATTGGACTACACAACATCCTGACTTGCCCAACGAAAATGCTCCCTGAGAGTATGCAAGGTTTCACCAAAAGAGAAATCCTCTGGGGGGGAAGCAGAGGAAATAAGAGTCCTCAGCATCAGAATCCTCATAGGTAGATAAGGGTAAATCCTGTTCATCAGAGGAAACAGAAATTTCAGAATCCTGGTCAGAAGTATCATAAGCAAACTCAGTCCTAGGTCTCAGAGGGGGAAGGTTGGCTTCTCCTGATTAAAGTAATAAGATCTTCAGTCATTCTTATCATTCGTTTTTTAGGCATAGAGGCCTGACCATGCGGTCTGGGCATCAGTTTTCTAGGCATGGTTTGAGTTTTAGGCCTTGCAGAAGAAGATGGCATTGGTTTAATATGCAAGTCAGTAGGCCTGAATACACCTTCAGAAGCGGTGCCTGCACAGCGGCTCCAGACCCATCCACGGTAGAGACATCCGCAGGTTCCACAGTTGAAGCATCTCGCGGCATACCGGACTCTGAATGGGTCTCAGTGGAGGCCTGCGAATCTGAAGCAGCAGGTATCAGGGGCTGCGAAAGTGCCTCACTGAGTACAATGAACTGGGCGGCCTGTCTCTGTCTTTATCTTTGCGGTTTTTTGGAATGTCGGTAGTCGAATGGCTTACCGAAGACATATCAGGATAACTGAACCGAGCACCAAAATATTTAGAAGCGCAAATATACCGACGACGGATAGTTTGTGGTTTAAATAAGGCACAGCGGACAGCGAGGTATGTCGTGGTCAGGGCCTAGGCAAGAAATACAGTATAAATGAAAATCTTTATGAGGTATTTGCTTTCCACAAGAAATGCAATTTACTTTTACTGACATCGGATTAGAGCAAGAAAAAGTTTCCCTAATGGGGTACTTAGCTTTTAGTTGAAGACTTTGGTTCTGAAATTCAAAAATGAAAATTTCAGGAGTCAGCCGACCAGCACTTGCGAACTGCTTCTGCTTCGGACACCGAACGGCAAGAAAGACTGATGTAATGACGTCGGCTGCATGTTTTATACCCCGGCAATCTGATGTCACGGAAGAGACAGCAACCGACATAGGACCCAAGACTTTGTTAATCAGGCCGACTGAGGGCTACTGCAAGCAGATAACCCAAATGTAATGACTGCAACAGTGAAACACAATGAACATCTGCTCTGGTAGAGTTTTTAGTTAATGCTAGAACAGAAGCTGCTGTTAAAAAAGGGTAATTAGGAGAGCATATAAAATGTTGCACAATAACTACAAGAATCAGAGAAAGTTTGGTTTAAAAAAATTGGATAGGCAATTTACAAGGGAACAATGGGTACACATATGTATGGCAACAAAATCTAGAAGATTTAGGATTTTTTCTTAGAAGTGTTTGCATAGATATTTTTATATCATAAGATGCCAAATAATTTTTTCTCAGGTACACGGCAAATGTTGGAGGTATGATGGAGAAGAGGTAACTGGGAACATATGTTTTGGTTCATAGGTGTTTATTAGGCTAATGACCACAAGTGCCTTTTTAAGCCTAGCCATGCATCCCAAATCTCTGACAAGTTCTGATACCCGTGATAAGTGTAAGCATGGGCCTGGGAGATGAACCATTTACATGTTACCCATTTGCATTAGAAACATAGGTGCCAAACCAGAGACGAATTTCCAGTTTCCCCATCCAATTGTCCAAGTTGCACTTGAATTGGGTTAGGGAGGAACTCTGCTTCACATGGATGGGGAGCCTGTTCCATAGATGGGATAGTCTCTGGGATACATGCCTATCTCTCCAGGAAGGTCCTATTTATATCACAGGCAAGGTTTAAGTCTTTAGAACGGTAATTCTGGTAATGTTTGTTTTGCGGATATGCAGGAGGTCGGTAAGAGTGGGGTCTGACAATGCCCTATATGCTTGGCATAGATCCTCCCTCAAAAGCCTGCAGGAGACAGAATACAGGGATAGGGCCTTGAGGCGGTCTGCACAGGACATATTACTTATGCCCTGTATTCTTTTAGTGAGGAAACTCTGTGGACGTTCAGTTGTTGGATATGCCTGGTTAGGTACATACCACAGGGGGTGTAATTAGTTGTCGTGACTTCATAAATTCCTTACAAGATACTCTGTCAGAATTATTGGGTGAGCAGGGACTCAGGATCTAAATTGTCTAGACGTGGTAAGGCCTTGTCAAATTAAATTCTGATGGCTGCCAAAAAACGTATTTAGTAGAAAATGGAAACCAAAATCTAAATCAACTGTATTTGAAGTACTGAATATTATAGCAGAGAAAAAAGAACTGGAAGTAGGATCTTTAGTAAAAGGTTGGAACAAATTACATAAAAATAAATGGAAAGTGAGGGAACAATACATGTAGAATAATGATCTGGAGGAGGAGTGAGGTCTAAGGGAAAAGAAAACATGTGATATGTAATGTATGTAACTAGGAAAGGGTTAATATATGCACAGAGCTACGTACCAGAGTGGCTATTTGAGCTACAGAAGCAAGTTAGAGCAGAGTCGCTGTGGTCTGAGTAGCCCTGTTCTGTTCCACTTCCCCTGCTCAGATATTCCCACAGACCAGAACTGGTGTTACACAGTTGTGTAAGCTGCACCTAATCACACAGTAAATGTTCAAATTCCTCTAGGCTATGTGGATTGTGCCCAAGACATAATAATTGTCCAGCTTCCAAACAAGCTAGCTTCCACGCACACTTCCAATCCAACTGCTGACTGGTTAGCCCTGGGGAAGGAAAATCAGCAGTCAAGACTGGAAAATCTTCAGGACTTCCTTGCCTAAAAATTAAATAGCGTACTCATCCTGAATTAAACCAAAAAGAAACTACCATCAAAGCTGTTGTTGTCTTTCGACTTTTCCCGGTTAGGGGTCACCACAGCGGAACTCCGATCCGCTAATGATTGGCAGTAGATTTTGACGAATGCTGAGGTGCCAGCTCGACGTTCAACCTTCAACGAAGGCACGCCCATTTATGCATGTCTTTCGAATGCCCACCCAATATCGGGGAGGACATGCAGACTCTACACAGAAGGCACTCTCCGCACTCCAGTCGAGAATCGAACGTGAGAACCTCTTGTTGTAAGGCAACAACGCTACCACTGTACCACCGTGGATTATGAAACCACCATCAAAGTATATCCCAATAATAACTACATACAATACCAGGTGGATGAAGGGTGTGTGCAGCTACTGCGGTAGTGAGAAATTTGAATGTCCACTCTTAAGGGCAAGTGCAACTTAGACAACTGTACTATGATCATAATTCCCACTACTGCAGTAACCTTTAGGCTATATGGGTTGATTATCAAAGCCGATTCAACCTAGGAGAAGGAAGGATATGGGTCCAGGAACCTCTAGAGAATGCTCTTAAAGTCAACAGCTCAGCAAGCTCCTGCCTGGTGCCCTGCAGAGTTCTACAGCAGCAGAGAGACAAAAGAGAGACTTTGGAGTGATTAAGTATCATTTTTCTGCATTTTCTTGCTGCCTTTAGCTAATTCCAGCTAAAACGCTGATTTTCTAGAGTTTCTGCGATTTAAAAAGCTTGTTTCAGCTACATATTGTACTTATTTTACTGCCTGCACTTTAACAAAGTCGTTTTGTGTTTAAATTACCTGTTTAACTGTTGTAGGCTACACACTCAAGTGTGATACCCATTTCTGTGCATTTATAGTTGGTTTTTTATTGTATTTGCTTTATTTTCTGAAAAAAAACACAAAAAAAAATACTTGTTTTCCCACCTTTCTAAGCTACTACAGTCCAGTTTTCAGGTTAGTGCTGAATTCTGGGCTGTGTTACAAGTTTCTGTGTTTCCCATACCTTACTTGGATAGAAGGAAGTTTCTCTATTGACGGTGAGAGAGGGAGCTTTGAGCAGCCTATCTGTCCCTGGAGGAGTAGTTTCAGCCCAGAAATTAGTAGTTTATTGGCCATTTTGAGCTAATTTCGCTCTCTTTCATTTCCCTGCTATAAAACCCGCATTTGCACAGTGTTACGCGCCGGTTAGCTAGGGTATAAGTATTCCCGGCTCCACAAAGTCTACTCTTCGATTTTTCCCTTGGAACTAGACAAACTTTCAACTTAAGCACTCAAACCATTCACTTCTCAGCCTGGCACTTGCTCAAAACTCATAACAAGCACTAATAAACCTTAGCACTAGACCCCACTATACTGTAGAGAAGGACAAGGCTCTTTATTCGACCTTACCAGCCAATCAGTAAAACAGTTCCACTGTACCTATCCAGGCATTCCCAAAGGGCATGTTCAGGTGTACTCTCTGGTCCAACTGGTGAATCTGAGCATTTTGAGGCAATGTTACAATTGCCTCATGTACACAGACAACCCTCTCCTCCTTCCACCAAACACTAATACATGTGAGAGATGCAATTATACAGCAAAATTGGAGGTTAAGCTCTCTCAACCCAAGACTGGACCAGGCAGTCAAGAGGAGAAGGGAATTACTTGCATCACACCACCAGTCTCACATAGACCTATGAAACAGCACCAGCAAAAACCACAGAAATACATGAAAACATACTCGGAGGCTCTAAATAAAAATCTGCAAAAGCAACCTCCAAAGCAGACATCCAAGCAATCTCCATCTCCCCCAAACACAAACCATGAAACACATACTTCACAAAACCAGTGTGCCACACAATCAGGCACACTGACCTCCCACAAAGTAGGCTGAACAAGGAGAAGGTTACTGTTAGCTGCCTGTCGGGTGCCGGGATCCACCACATAACACAAGCACTCAGGTCACTCCAGAACAAGTACAAATATGACTCTGTAATTGTCCATGTTGGTGTGAATGACCTGAGCCGTACCTCCCTGGACTACATGAAAAGAGACATGGAGGAGCTCTCTGATCAAGTAGCCCAGGCCGGTATGACCCTGACCAGCATCCTGCCCTCACCAAGAATGATACCACAGTACAGAGAAAAAATTATCAGTTTCAACAACTGGCCACAACAGATCCCGGGAACTATCACATTACAAGCCTGACTAGCTTGGTCTGCAAAGCTATGGAGGCCATCATCATGGATCTCATTAACAGAGACAGTGGGAACCTCCAAACACTGGACTCTACCCAGTTCGGCTTTGTTAAGGGCAAATCATGCCTCCTAAACCTGGTGGACTTCTTTGAGACAGTTACCAAGGCTACAGACGAGGGAAAGGTGGTCCACACAGCCTACCTCGCAAAGGCCTTCAACACCATTCCCCACTCAGGTATTATAGACAAGCTCACCAGCCTGAACATAAACCCCCACGTCACGAGATGGGTAGTCAACTGGCTCACAGACAGAACCCACATGGTAAGAGTTCTGAGAGCTAGGTCAGACTCTAAACCGGTTACAACTGGCATTCCCCAGGGCTCAATCCTAGGACCCCTCCTGTTTGGCATATACTTCTCAGAGGTACAGGCAAGCACAGGAAGACTATGGCTGACCAAGTTCACAGACGACTGCAAACTAGGGGCTATAACTGACTCTCCAGCTGACAGACATCCTCCAAAAGGGTCTCACTGAGACAGATACCTGGTGTCAAAACCATGACCTCAAGCTAAATGCCAAAAAGTGCCTAGTCATCCCCTTTGGGAAAAAAAGTACCCACAAACTACCACATAAGTGGTAGCCCCCTAAATACGAAAGACATAAGGGATCTGGGGACCCAGTAGATAGTAACCTCTCCTTTGATAATCACATTGCCAAAGTGGTTAGAAAATCCTTCTATGTGGCCCACCTAATCACAAAAGGGTTTGCTTCCAGATCAAAAGAGGTCATTGGGCCCCTCTACGCATCATTCCCATCATAGAGTACAACACCCCATTTGGGATGTACCTTACAAGACACCTGCAACATCTGGAATGACCACAAAAAGCACCCCACCAAGAGGATCACTGGCATCAAGCAAATGCCCTATGCAGCTCGACTGAAGAAACTCCAGCTGTACTCTGTTGCATACCGCCTACTCAGAGGTGATCTCTGCCTGACAATACAAGGCCAGGTCCAACCCAGAATTGATGGACATGCTCCACCTAAAGAAAACCATAAACCCTCGAGCCACACACTTCAGGGATCTAAACCTCACCACAACAATAAATAGGACGTGCTGGAGGAATAGATTCCTGTCCCAGAGACTTCCCATGCTCTGGGACAAGATTCCAATCTACATTAGGCAGAGCTCTTCTCCAACCCTCTTCAAGAAAAACCGTGACGAGTGGATGGGAAACAGAAAGTTTACCCCAGGGATCACTTCAATGGCTCTGCCGGACAGAGTCATAGGGAACTAATCTAAGGGGGTGGCAAAAGCCAACACATTCTGGTTAGGCTTATAAATGCCTTCGGGCAGATAGCCTACTACCTACCTATGAACCTAATCCTGGCTCTAGAAAAATAGTCCAGTATTTACTGCCTTCTAAATGTAGAGGACAACGCAGCTGCCTCTAGAAAACTTCTAGAGTCCAGTCCTTTCCATTATGCCATCGAAGAAGAAAAGGCCCTCAGAGTGAGCCTTGATACTGCCTGAAACTGGTTTATCGTGGTAGGCATAATAACAATCTGGAAATAGTCTGTTTTGACAGGGGTTGTCCTTTCTTAATCTCAATATAAGAAATAAACAGTTAATTAGCTTTTCTACAGGACTTGCGTTTTGTCATAATTGTACCTGGGGTGACTCTACATGCCCAAAACATGTAGAATCCTTTCTCCCTCATCCAAGGGTCAGGATAGAACACTGGGAAACTGATGACCTGATTCAAAGTAAACTCTAAAGACAACCTTGGACATGAATGAGGGATTTGTGCTTAATGATACCCTATCCCTATGGAAGGCTGTATAGGGTTCACCTACCATGAGAGCTTACAACTCAAACACACTTCTTGCAGATACTACAGCAATGCAAAGAACAGTTTTCCACATAATGAACTTTGAACCAGTTCTTTAAGAAATCAGAAATGTGAGCTTTGATGTAGAGATAGCTGAAGCAGAAAAAAATGTTTATTAGAAGAGGTGATGATGTCCAGCTGGTCAGGGAAGCTAAACAAAAAGCTATGGACATGAGGTACTCTGTTAACTCTCAGGGAGATTCTCATTATGTCTGTGCTAGTGGAAAAATATAACGTTTGTATTGGTGAAAATCAATCTACCAATGCAGCTGTGAACAATGGAGAGCAGAAGAAAGTTGTCTTCCTGACAACTTATAATGTTATAAGTGAGGAAATAGTTTTAAAAAGCACATAGCTTGTGCCTATGCTCCTAAGGGATACAATTTTGAACTCTATACTACCTGATTTTGTGAGGACTGCATACAAAAGAGCTAAGAATGTGTCTGATATTCTGGTACATAACCAATTTTGTTTACCAGATGTTAAGGTTAGTCAGAGCTTAAGCATAAATAAAGGCACTGTTCCATGTAATGGTTTTTCTGTCAATATGTAGTAAGCTCTTTTCTCTATATTAATGGCATCAAATTTACAGCTAGGCATGAATACAGTTGTAATACGGAGGGATTAGTGTATGTGTTGAGATGTGGATGTAAGAAGTTTTACATAGGGGAAACTTACAGGAGTTTTAGGGTCCGGTTGCAGGGACATAAATAAAAAACTTAGAGAGTCCCCTTAAGAGTCATTTTTTGGCAGCACACAACTCTAACCCTGATTCTCTTAGGGGTTGTGTTTTGGAAAAATTGCAAGTTGGCATACGTGAATGTGTGTCTTTAAAAAACAAACTTTTAAAAAAAGAAACCCTGCTGATTTGAAAGTATGGTACTTCGGAGTCTCAGGGACTCAACAAAGAATGTATTTGGACGTATGGGATTTGAATTGTATGCTTAATTGATTAATTGTTTTGTGCAATATGTTGTATATAAGCAAACAGTATTTTGTAGTGTTTTACTCTTGGAAGGCTGTGTAAGCCGAGGCGCCAAGTCTTTCATTAAATTTGCTTACTTCTTGGATCGGTGGTCTTGGTGGTAATTTTATTAAACAGAGATGTGGTTAACTTTTCCAGCACAAAGTTAACATCCCAGGAAGAAGCAATCTATTTGCTTGGTAGTCTCAAGTGTAACACTCCTTTCAGAAACTGCTTTATTTAAACCATAGAAGAAAGTGGAGGATCCATGGGCAGACATGCTGAAATGGTCACATGATTAACTTGACAGAGAAGTATTAAAGGCCAACAGTTAGTAATTCACACAAATACTTGAGCATCAGTGGTACTTAACCCATGACACAGCCCTTGTTACTGGCTAGGCACCAACTAGAAAATCTATTCCACTTACCAATATCAAACTCCCAGTCTTTTATGAGTAGGTCCAGTTTGTGAGAAGCGTATGATAACTGCCCTTGGCAAAAGAGAAGAACCAGTGGTGCCTGGACCAAAACTGGGTCAGCACAATTTCTGCAGTCTTTCTGAATCTTCAGACTTACCCTGGATATTGGTGTAAAGGGTGGAAATGCATAAAGAAACATTCCTGTTCACGGGAAAGAAAGCAGCTATTTACCAGGCCTGTTTTCATGGAGTCCTGGAGCAGACTCTCCTGAGTTGTCCTTTTTAAAAGGAGGCAAACAGTAGAGGTGTTCCCACAACTAGTTCAGTTCTGGAAGGCTCCCTCATTCAATTTCCATTTGAGGGAATCTATCTTGGCCCTGCACAGCTTGTTTGCCTCTATATTTTGCTCTGACAGAATGTAAGATGCTTGGAGGGTTAAAGAGTGCTGAAGAGATAACACACAAGCAAATCATAGCCAGCTGTATAGCAGGTACAACCTTGTGCCTCCTTAGTAATCATCTGGAGATGTCCTGGGGACCACAGCTAAATAGATTTTAAGGCATAAATCACAATCAACATCTTTTTCATATTTTTTTGCTTTGGTCTCTCTGAAGTAACCCACAGGCCTAGCACTTTTACCTCCAGGGAAACTGCCCCTCATTAAAACTGGGTCTATGTCATATCATCAAATGGCCACATTGTCGAATAGCATCTTGCTGATAATGCAGGCCGTCAAACCATTGAGACCAAGTTATAGTAGTGATCACAAAATTTGCCCCTTTTCCCCACTGTAGTGGGATCTCAGAGTTGGTATATATAATTAGCGGGGGGGGGGGGTGTTCAACAGCCTGCATTGTCGAAGAGGTAACATTCAACAATATGGCTGCTCAATGATATGACACAGACCCAGGCTGTAGCTACAGACTTACTTGGATATAGAGGAGAAAAGGGAAGACCTGCATTTTCTCCTGGTATCTGAAAATCCAGAGAATGCAAATGGTGTGCTGATTTTTTTTTTTTTGTAGATACTACTGAATCTTTCTCATGTATAACCTGGTAAAAGTAGGCATGAAAATCATAAGATGTCATGAACCTTAGAATTCTGAGAAACTCTCTAGTCGAAGTCAGAGACCAAACAGAGAAGCTCAGGAAGGTTTCCAGATAACATCTGATCTTCTACAGTCAAAAAGGCCTTTTGCTGCAGAGTGTCTAGAAGGCATCCTAAAAAGCCAATCCAATGTGACAGAGTCAAGAAGGATTTCTGAATGTTTATCTGGAATCTCACGTTGGTCAAGAGTTGAAATCTGTGTTAAAAGACTTTTGACATCTGGGAGAAGACTGCAAAGATAAGTAAGCCATATAACAAAGGAAGAATGTGAGCGCTAGTCAATCTGCAATGAACTACAACTGGAGCTAGACACTTTGTAAACGGCCTTTGAGCAGTTGACAGACCAAAGGTTAAGGCAGACCACCGCTAACTTGAGCCAGACAAAGTCTGAGAAATTTCATGAAGCCTCTGACTACTGGAATGTGATGGTATGCATCTTTTAGGTCCAGTATTACCATAAAGCTTCCCTGGGGAATGAGAGGTAACAGACTCTGAAGGGTCAATATCTTGAATATTAGAACTTCCACATACAGATTTAGGAAAGAAAGTGATAGAACTGTTATTTGCTTTTTGGTACCAAAAACGTTCTGGAATGGAAAAGCCTTTGCCCCTTTGATTTAAAGGCACTACTTCTAGGAATCATAGGATTTTCAACACTTGCTAACCCTAAGGAAAAATGTTTTTTGGTTCAAAGGGTGAGGAACTCCCCTAAAAGGAGATTTTTATATCCAGTGCCAAATGTATCCTTCTTGAACCACCTTTAACACCCATAAATCTATCAAAATTTGTTGTCATAAGCAAATGTATAGAGACTGTTGTTTCGACAGGTTTTGAGAGTTAGGGACAGGAAGGGAGGGGGAGACTGCGTCTTTTTTGGAAGGGATCCTTGCTTCTTATTGTTCCCTTTCTGTTATCTAATTTTGTTTCACTGATTGACCTGAAAATTGCAGGGATCACTTGATATGATTCTTAGGCGTGAAAATGGCCCTGGGAGACTTGTAACGGGGAAAGTCTTAAAAACTCCCTGATGTAATCCCCCCCCCCCCCATCAAATTGTTTGAAGACTGAAGTAGCGAACGGGCCAAATAAAGCCTCCTTATCTAAAGCTACATTCAAAATTTCAGGACTTTACCACTTCAGAAAACTAATTGTACACAGGCATACCGCCTCAGAAGCAGAGGTCCTAACAGACAAAATGTCTTCACAATCATACACACTCCCTAAGTCACGTTTTAACATTTCTCAAGCTTCTAAACAGGTTTGAGATGGGCACTAACTTCAGTGGAAAGAACGGCAGGCTAGGTCTCTCAAACTGTCTATATAAAAAAATGCACAAACCTCTACATATCAGTATGATGTATGATAGCTAAGAATTCTATGGATCTCTCAAATAGTCTATAAAAATAGAAAAACTGCCACATATAGGTGTGATATTTAAGAATTCTATATGCCAAAGTGAAGAAGAAAAATTATCTTACTAAAATTTGTCCAATATCATCATCTTCTTGTCTACTAGTAAAGTACTGGTAAAGTACTGGATGACAAAAGGAGTCTATTCCCTGCCGGTGCAGATATAGACATTGCTGTAGGTGAGAAAACAAGTACTTGTTAGCTTGAGAACTCAAACTATTTGCTTTTTTTGTGGACTGAACACAGTCAATCCAGGTCATTACAGACATCATTATTTATATCCTATAAGGTTGGCACTAGAGAAGTAGGCATAGAAAGTGGCATAACCACTTATAACATACCATAATATCTCCTCAGTTCAAGGGGGACAACCATTTGTTCCCATAAATACAGTTAATCCCTCTTGGCAATAATCTGAAAAAAATTTGTCCAAATGAGGTTTTGAGGACCAGTTTTCCTCAGCATCAGAGTTCTGGGCTTTGGAATCTGCAAGAGAAAAAGCCCGGTCTCTGTCTCAATCTAGCATCTTCCTCAGGAATACCTGACTGTCCTGATTTACAGGTACTAAATTCTGTGTACCAAGACTGACTAACAATTTTTGGCTAAGGTAAGAAAATAATTTTCAGTTGGAGATACCAGATAATGTTTAAAGTACAGTTTTGTACCTACCATAAATGTAGATGTTCGAAGATCCACATTGCTGCAGTCATAACCTGTGGGTAGTCCGCTGTCCTCGGTCGGCCCGAATACCAAAGTGTTAGGCTGGCGTTGGTCATGGTCGCTCAGATCTGACGTCAGTACGCCGTGGTACTAAAGCGCATGACCGACGCCATATCCTCAGTCTTTCTTGCCCCAGATGTCAGAAGGCCTTAAAAAGAAAGGCCATAGCCAAAAATAGAAAAATACCCAATCACCAAAATAGCAACAATAGATACACCACAAACCACACAGCCACCCCAAACTACAGAGGGAAGGAGGGGAGGTTAGACTGCAGCAATGTGGATCTTGAACATCTACATTTATGGTAGGTACAAAACTGTACTATGTTCTTCATCTCACATTGCTGCAGTCATAACCTGTGGGTAGAATCCCAAAGCAAAGGTAAAGGGAGGTTGGTAACATCAGATAGCATTAGGAGCTGCTAACATGCCCTGTAAAACTGCAGTGGCAAACCCAGCCCTAGATTTAGAATAAAGAGGAAGATGGTAATGTTTAGAAAAAGTGTGCACTGAACTCCAGGTAGCTGCCTCCAAAATATCTTTAGTAGCTACCCCTTAAAAGCAGTAGAAGTGGCAGTAGCCCTAGTGGAATGAGGTCTGATTCCAGCCGGAACCTCCTTACTATGATGAGAATAACAGAAAGCAATGCAATGCCCAATCCACTTAGAAATAGTTTGTTTTGAAACAGGTTTTCCTTGAGATCCCAAGGCAAAAGAAATGAATAACTGTTGGGACTGCCTGAACCCTTTAGTTCTGCTCAAATAGTAACGTAACTGCCTGTGAATGTCCAAAGAATGCAAAATTTTCTCCCCCTTATTTTGGGGATCAGCATAAAATGTAGGCAGATGAATAGATTGGTTTAAGGCCACATTAGAAACAACTTTAGGCATAAAAGTAGGATTAGTACGTAGTGAGACCCTATCCTTATGAAATATTAGGAAGGGTTCAACTGCCATTAGAGCCTGTAATTCAGATACCCTTCTAGCAGACGTAATGGCCAACAAAAAAGCAGTCTTCCAAGACAAAAACTTCAACTCTGAAGTAGCTGCAGGTTCAAAAGGAGGTAAAGTGAGCTTTTCCAACACAAAATTGAGATCCCAGGAAGGAGTAGGAGCTCTACGTGGGGGTCTTATGTTCTTTGCCCCTCTAAGAAATTGCTTGAACAAAGGGTGAGAGAATAATGGTGGGTCACAGTCATAGTGAGCAGAAATGGCTGCAGCATGAACTTTTATAGAGGAGAAAGACAAACCCTTGTCTAATAATTCTGTAAGATACTGAAGTGAAACACTCAAATTAGGCACTGAAACATCAAGGCTCTTAGTTCTGCTCCAAAGAAAAAATCTCCTCCATTTATCAGCATAAACTTTCCTTGTACTAGGCCGTCTGGCCTCCAAAATGACCTTCAAAACTTGTTGAGGAAGCTGTGACCCCCCAGGGTCTAAAACAGAATACGCCAGGCTGTCAGATGCAGGGACTGAATCCTGACATTGCAGAAATGATTGCCTGCCTGGGACAAAAGGTGTGGAATTAATGGCAAAGGCCAAGGAGGCTCCCGTACTAAAGTCCTCAGCAGAGGGTACCAGTGCTGCCGTGGCCAATCTGGAGCTATCAGAATCATGCAAGGCTTGTCCTGCCTGACCTTTAGGAGCACCTTGGGAAGGAGAGGCAGAGGAGGAAAGGCATAAACGTGAAGGTTGTTCCAACTGAATGATAGAGCATCCACTTTCCAAGCTTTTGGGTGAAACAGCTTTGTGCAAAATTTTGGCAGTTGGTAATTCAGTGGAGAAGCGAACAGATCTATGTCTGGAGTCCCCCATGCCACCGTCAACGGTTGAAAAACATGAGGATCCAATTTCCACTCATGGGGATCCACCATCTGTCTGCTCAAAACATCTGCTAAGGAGTTCTGTGCTCCTGGCAGAAACCTTGCCTGAAGGGTGAGGTGCAAACTGAGAGCAGTCTCCCATAAAATCATAGCTTGTCTGCAAAGAGTGTATGAATGGGTACCCCCCTGCTTGTTGATGTACCACATGACTGTTGTGTTGTCTGTCTGAATCAACACTTGTCCTGGGCGAAGTAAATCCTTGAAAGCCATCAGTGCAAATTGGACTGCTAACATCTCCTTCATGTTGATATGCAAATGCTGAAGTCTGGCAGGCCACGTGTCTTGAACCCATTTTCCTTTGAAGTGTGCTCCCCAAGCCATGTCTGAGGCATCTGTAATAAGATCTGACTCGCCTCTGGTCGGGTCACAGAGAGTCCCTTGTTTAGGTGACATTCCTGAGCCCACCACAAAAATTCCCTTTGGATGCAAGGTATCATCTGAATGACAGTGTCCAAATCGTGGCAGTGCTGAGTCCATACGCTTTTGAGATACCATTGTAGCTTCCTCATATGCAGTTTGGCATTGGGAAGCACTAGAATACAAGATGCAATGAACCCCAAGGCTTGAAGGACTGTCCTTGCAGTCAGCCTGGAGCGTAGAGCCAATTGTCGAAAGTAAAGGGTAAGATTTCTTTGTTTGTCCGGGGTCAAAAATGCCATCTGAGAGGCTGTATTCAGTCTCACACCCAGAAAGCACATGTCCTGAGAGGGTACTAGACTGGACTTTGTTTCGTTCACAGAATACCCTAGGCACCTTAACACTGCCATAACATACTGTAGATGGTGAAGTAGCTTGACTTTGTCTTGAGCCAGAATCAGGCAATCGTCCAAATAAGGATAAATTTGTATTCCCCTTAACCTTAAGAAGGCTATTACCGGAGCCAGGACCTTTGTGAACACCCTGGGCGCAGTAGATAAGCCAAAGGGCAATGCAGAGAACTGATAATGTAAAGTCCCAGCCCAAAAGCGCAGGAACCTCCTGCAACTGGGCCTGATAGGAATGTGAAGATAAGCCTCTTTGAGATCCAGAGTTACCATCCAGTGATCCTTGCCTAAAAGAGGCAGAAGTTGTTGCAAAGTTAACATCTTGAATTTTGGGATGTCCAGGTATGTGTTGAGAATAGACAAATCCAGAATTGGCCTCCAAGTGTTTCCCTTCTTTGGTACAAGAAATAGGCGAGAATAAAATCCTAGGCCTACTTCTGACGGAGGGACCTCCTGAATAGCCCTCATTTTTAGAAGTAAAGAAATCTGTTTGTGAGCCTCCACCTTTTGCTGAGAAGGAACGTCTGGCATGCCTTTGAAAGGGGGCAAGGTGTGAAAGTAAAACTTGTAGCCTCGACCTATAATGTCCAACACCCATTTGTCCTGAGTGACTAAAAGCCAATTTTGCCTGAAGAGTGCCAACTTTCCTCCCAGAGGAGCTGCCAGACAGGAGGGATCTGGCAGCTGGAGATACAGGTCATTGGGTCTGTTTACGAAAAGGCTGGCCCCTGCCCTCCCCAGAAGATTGTGCAGGGGAACTCCACGTCCTAGGCCTAAAAGAACCCTGAGCCTGAGCTCTGCCCCTACCACGCCTAGATCTGCCCCTAGACTGTAAATCAGAAGAAGGATAAGCCCATCCCTTAGTAGGCCAATTTCTGCTAAACGCAGGGGGCTGCACCTGTAGAAAATCTTTAACTGTTTGCATAGACTTAGCTTTGTCCTCCATTTTCTTCAAAACTGACTCCACAGGTGAACCAAACAGAACTTCAGACTGAAGGGGAGCATCCAAAATTCGAGCTTTAACATGCTCTGACAAATTCTGATCCTTAAGCCAGGCGTGCCTACGAAGAACTGATCCAGTGGCAGCCACCCTGGAAGAGGCCTGAAGAGCATCGAAACCACACTGCAAAGAATGCTTACCCACCTGATCAGAGGCATGAACTAAATCCTGCAATTCCTTACGCTCAATGCCCTCTGCCAGAGCATCCACCTTAGATTTCAACTGACTTAGGAGAAAATTCTGGTACTTCAGCATATGAAACTGACAATTCAAAGCCCTCATTGCTAGAGTGGAAGAGGTATACACTTTTTTACGCCACCTATCCAAAGCTCTAGAGTCTTTATCCATAGGAACTGGATTCTTTACAACAGAAGCCCTGACACCCTTAGGACCCTGGCTAATAGTCTCCGGGTCTGCTCTCGGGCTCTTATACAAATATTTATGAGCCTCAGGCACTCTGTAATACCTGTCTGGCTTAACCGGGGCTGGAGGCAAAGAATCAGGATTAAGGGAAGCTTCCGAGAAAACATCCTGAACAACATCCAAAACAGGGGGTATAGCCAAGGGCCTGTGCTGTGGTAAAAACAAAAATTCCCTAAGCCTCTTTCTAGAATCTGAGAAATCCTGACCTTCCCATTTAAAATGCTCTCTCATGGAATGCAGGGTTTCAGAAAAAGAAAAATCCTCTGGTGGGGAAGCAGAAGGACTAGAATCCTCTGCATCTGAATCAGAATAAGGAGGAAAATCCTGAATGTCTTCAGCCGAAGACTCCGAATAATCTGAGGAATGCTCCAATCCTTCCCCCTCTGGCTCCACCCTAGGCCTCTTATCTGGAGGAGGCAAAGAACCCCTGATTAAGGTAATTAAATCTTCTGCCATTTTCAGCATATGCTTCTTAGGTACAGAACCCAAGAGAACTAGGGCTGACGCCAGAGGAAGATAAACCAGGCCTGACCTTGGAAGGAACCTTAGAGACAGAAGTAGAAGGCCTAACCACCTTATGCAAAGAAGGGACTACAGTGACCTGAGAGGCCCCCTCAGCCTGACCCGACTCCTGAGAGGCCACATCCTGCAAAACTAAAGGCTCCCCCTGAGACTCAACTGAAACCTCGTCCGGATCCACAGATTCCACCATAGTTTCTAAAGAACCGGCATCCGTAACGGACGACTCATCCTGCTTGGACTTTAACGATTTTTCCTTACGCTTCTTAGCGGTAGCGGGCGTCGGAGGATCCGACGGCATATTGTAATTACACCGCTTACCGAAGACAAGCCTAGCACAATCTAACCTACGTTTAATGGTGCGCTTATTAAATCTAGCACAAAAGCGACACCCGACTACGTCGTGCTCAGGCCCCAAGCAAGGAATACAAAAAGAGTGGTAATCCCTATGAGGTATCTGTTTCCCACAAGAAATACAATTATTCACTTTTTCTGACATCCGGATTTAACTGAGGCAAGAAAAGACAAAAATATTCCCCAACGGGTACTTAGCCAACTTGGTCTTCGGTCTGAAACTCGAAATCGAAAATTTCAGGGCCTGACGGCACTTGCAAAACGCTGCTTCTGCTTCGGACCATGCGGCAAGAAAGACTGAGGATATGGCGTCTGTCATGCGCTTTAGTACCACGGCGTACTGACGTCAGATCTGAGCGACCATGACCGACGCCAGCCTAACACTTTGGTATTCGGGCCGACCGAGGACAGCGGACTACCCACAGGTTATGACTGCAGCAATGTGAGATGAAGAACATCTTCTTGTTTTTCCTTTAGACATATCTTCACTGACTCCTCTGGAGAAAGAATATCTGCCCCATCAAGAGGACTCTTCCCCCAGACACACCCAGTAGCATCCCTCAAGGTCTCCACTCCCCAGTAAAGATGGTTCTCCCATGCTCAACTTGACGCTGCACTGTTAAAGAGGACATGGCTGATACCTGGTCCTGGTTCATGGTGGCTGAACGGACTATACCAGAGTAAACTGGGGAGGTAAATGAGTGATCTGTTGAATGACTACTGGCCTTACAGTGTCACCCACCACTGGATGAAGTGAAAATGGAGCCCAAGGAGTCAGCAAGGGTAGTCTTGCGAGTATACCAGCAGAAGCAGGGTAAGCATCCATGATGTGACCAGGAGGATGCTTTGGATGCAGTCAAAAACACTGTAACAACTCAGTTGAAAGGTAAGTTGTCAAATAGTTTGCACAAACAGCACACTTACATTTAACATGCATAACACATCCTCAAAACACTGTAATGCACAAAGAGGACACTAAATTCCTGTCAGAAACCCCTTTATTATACAATCTGTCTAACAGAATACAATGGCAGGTATGCTGTCACAGCATGAACACAAGTACTACTTCACTAGTAGAATTCTCTGCACAAATAAAACACTTCACCACACAAAATGTTAGTTTACAAACAAATAAATTTATGTAAGTAGTATTTTTCCTCAAAAAATAAGCCCCCAAATTAGCTGAAGCTAAAAATAGTGGTCTTTGACAGGAAATTTCAGATATTAAAAAAAAAAAAAAAAAAATACTGGATTTCTTAAAGACCACGCCATAATCGCTAAAATAAAAAAACCCTCATTTTTTAATACATAGACTACATTAAATTTTCTATGTGGAAGGGTTCTCCAAAGGGGACATTTTTGTCAGAAAGAAGCTGAAGCTTTTGGAAGCTGGATGATTGTTGCTTCTTTGGCAAGACACAACCTACAGTGTATATAAAAAAAAGTTTATACACCCCTGTTAAAATACCAGGTTATTATGATATAAAAAAATGAGACCACAATAAATCATTTCAAAACTGTTCCCACCCTTAATGTGACCTATTACCTGTACAATTCAATTGAAAAACAAAAAAATCTGTTAGGGGAAAAAAATGAAAAATAAAAAAAAATGTACAATAAGCTGGTTGCACAAGTGTGCTCACCCTTAAACTAATGGTTTGTTGAAGCACCTTTTGATTTAATTACAACATTCAGTCTTCTTGGGTAGCAGTCTTATCAGCATGGCACATCTTGACTTGGCAATATTTGCCCACTCTTCTTTGCAAAAGCGCTCCAAATATGTCAGATTGCAAGGGCATCTCTTGTGCACAGCCCTCTTCAGGTCACCCCTCAGATGTTCTATTGGATTTAGGTCTGGGCTCTGGCTGGGCCATTCCAAAACTTAAATTTTATTCTGGTGAAACCATTATTTTGTTGATTTGGATGTATGCTTGGGGTCACTGTCGTGTTGAAAGGTGAAATTCCTCTTCATCTTCAGCTTTCTAGCACATGCCTGAAGGTTTTGGGTCAAAAGTGACTGATACTTGGAACTGCTCATAATTTCCTCCACCTTGACTAAAGCCCAAGTTCCAGCTGAAGAAAAGCAGCCCCAAAGCATGATACTGCCACCACCATGCTTCACCGTGGGGATGGTGTTCTTCTGGTGATACGAAATGGTGTTCTTCTGGTGATACGAAGTGTTGTTTTTGTGCCAAACGTACTTTTTAGAATGGTGACCAAAAAATTCAACCTTGGTCTCAGACTAGAACACATTTTCCCACATGCTTTTGGGAGACTATGTATTGTGTTGCAAATTTTAGCTGGGGCTGGATGTTTTTCTGTGTAAAGAAGGCTTCTGTCTTGCAACCCTACCCCCATAGACCAGACATGAAGAATATGGGAGATTGTTGTCACATGTAGTATGCAACCAGTACTTTCCAGAAATTTCTGCAGCTCCTTCAGTGTTGCTGTAGGTCTCTTAGCAGCCTCTCTGACCAGTTTTCATCTTGTCTTTTCATCAATTTTGGAGGGACATCCAGTTCTTTGCAACGTCACTGTTGTCCCATATTTTCTCCACTTTTCGATGACTGTCTTCACTATGTTCCATGGTATATCCAATGCTGTGGAAATGTTTTTGTACCCTTCGCCTGACTGATACCTTTCAACAATGAGATCCATTTGATGCTTTGTAAGCTCTCTACGAACCACGGCTTTTGCTGTAGCAGGCAACTGAGTAAATGTCAAGAAAATCCTACTAGGACAGCTGAACTTTATTTGGAGTTAATCAGAGTCTCTTTAATTGATGGCAGGTATGTACCCAAGAAGACTGACTGTTGTAATTAAATCAAAAGGTGCTTCAATAAAGTATTAGTTTAAGGGTGTGCACACTTATGCAACCACCTTATTGTACATTTTTTATATTTTCCCCCACAGATTTGTATGTTTTTCAATTGAATTGTACATGTTATAGGTCACATTAAAGGTGGGAAAAGTTTTGAAATGTTTTGTGGTCTCATTTTTTTATATCGCAAAAACCTGGCATTTTAACAGGGGTGTATAAACTTTTTATATCCACTGTATATAACCTAAAGGCTACTGCAATATTGGAAATGATAAACATCCAGTGTTGTTAATCTGCCCTAGTCCTGCTTGATCTCTCCGAAACATATGAGACTGTAGAATCCTCATTTACATAACAGTGTTCGCTCCTCTATGGTCATTAAACAGTTTGCCTCATACCTTTTAGACCACACCCAGAGTGTAGATAATCTGCCCATCCAAAATCCCTTTTTCCCCATTTTTGCATATGGCGTCAAGGTGTCAATTAAACAGTGGCAATCAACTAGAACCAATATTCACACACACTTCCGGTTGGCATGCCCTGCCATGGTTCTTTCACACCACATAGGCATGCACACACTCACACCTATGGCCAATTTAGAGTTGTCCAGTTGATCTTCTGCATGTCTTTGGATTGTGGGAGAAAACCAGAGAACCAAAAGAGAACCCACATGAACACAGGGAGGATATGCAGATTCCACAGACAAGGCACATTCCAGCTATGAAATGAACTGGAGAACTTCTTGCTGTGAAGCAACAACACTAACTGTTGCACCACTGTGCCATCCACATGGTGATCTCAGGACCAAATTCTTCAGATTCCTGTCCCTTGGACTGTGGAGTGCCACAGTGTTTGATCTTTGGGCCCATTGCTCTTTATAGCATTTATGCTATCAGACTACTGTTATACTGATGACACTCAGCTTTGCCTATTTTCCTCATGATCAAATGGTGAATGTGTACCTACAGCAGATGATCTGGAGGCCATTTATTAATAGCTGTCTGCTAATCAGCTGAAGCTGAACAAATCCGAGACAGGCCATGGCTGTGCAAGCTATTTGAGATAGTCATCAGATTTGACACTTCCTTCAATCATTTTCTATGGTAGCAATAGATTTCAGTTCATCTGTTAAGTGCATGACCTTGCTGTTATTCTGTATAAACATGTTTAGGGACCATGTGCTGACTGTGATAAAACCTTTTTGTTTCCATCTTCAAGACATGTTCAGGATCAAGCAACTAATGCCTCAAAAAATATATCACTGTAGTTATTTATTCTATGATCTCCACCAACCTGGACTGCTGTAATGTTCTTTAGCCGTGTCTTCCCTATACCGAATTAGATCATTTACAGCTAGTACAAAAACTCTGCTGCTAGGTTACTTCTTGGCATATATTACCAAATTTATTACACCCAAGCTGCACAGCCTACATTGGCTTCCTATTTAACTTCATATTGCCATTAGAACTGTAAAACTAATTTAATTGTGCATAAGCAACTTATCTCCATTACTTGAAGAAAATTACTGTTCTGTACTGCCCTCCTAAGAAGTTACGTTTAGTCTCCCTGGGGCCATCAATGGTTCCTCGGGCACAGTTAGAAACATCAGGTTCCACACTTCTGGAACCTTCTACCTTACTGTTTCAACAGTGTTCCTCTCTGCCTTGCATTAAAATATCTACACTGAAGCTGAAGATGTAACTAACCTACTGGCTGATACTTTTATCCCTTTCTTCCCTCAGTCTGTCCCTCATGATATACCTGAAACGGACTAACCTCCAGCAATTACACAAGACCAAGTCCTAAAAGTGGTATCAAAAGCTAAAAATACTGTATTGATGGGTCCAGACAATATCCCATGATGCATCTTAAATAGTATAAAGCATGACTTAGCCTCACCCCTAACAACACTGTTCAATCTCAGCCTCCATACAGGTTTTGTGGCAAGCAAATAGAGAATGGCTACAGTCATTCCCTTGCATAAGGGAGGGCCTTCCACAGACTCATGTAATTGCAGACTCATAAGTCTGACCAGCCCCATATGCCAAGCCATGGAAAGACTTATGGGATTAAATCAATCAGAACATAGGGAACCTCCAAACGCTGGACCTATCTCAGCTTGGATTCGGAAAGGGCAAGTCATGCTTACTCAATCTGGTGGATTTTTTTGAAAAAGTCACCAACGCAATGGATGAAGGCAAAATGGAACACACCACATATCTCAACCTGGCCAAAGCTTTTGACACAATTCCCCTCTCAGGCATAGTAGATAAGCTAAATAATTTTAGAATAAACCCCTGTCACCTGCTGGATTGCCAACTGGCTCACAGACAGGATGCAGATAATCAAAACAGTGGAAGTTACCTCCACAAAGAGACCAGTCACCAATGGAGTTCCCCAGGGCAATGTGCTGGAACCTCTCCTGTTCGGTGGGTTTGGCATAATGGTGAACATCTTCCCCTCATAGACACAATGTACAGGGTTTGAATCTGACCTCGGGTTAGTGGCTAGGCTTAAAATGGCCCTTCACAGAAGTTAGCCTAGTATTCACCTATGAACCTTTACTAAGACATAATTCAGAACATGATGGATACAGAGGATTTCAAAAGGGTCTCCAATCATAACTAGGTTCTAATTCACACCTTTGTAAGAAATTGGCTAGGCTTAAAATGGCCTATATGGACAGCTAGCCTAGTACTTATTATGACCCTATGGCATCTAGTTTTCTGAAGAAAAAGTCAATACCAAAGAGTTCTTGCTAACTAAGTCTACAGATGACTACAAGTTAGGAGCAGTCACTGAATCCCCAAATAACTTAGCCATCTTGCAGGAAGGCTGGTCTCAAATAAATAACTGGTGCCAAAGTCGTGAACTGAAAAGTACAGTTTTGTACCTACCATAAATGTAGATGTTCGAGGATCCACATTGCTGCAGTCCTAACTATTGGGTAGTCCGCTGTCCAGTCGGCCCGAATACCAAAGTATATGGCTGACGTCGGTCAGGGCGCATTAGACTGACGTCAGTACGTCAGGGTACTAATGCGCATGACCGACGTCATATCCTCAGTCTTTTCTTGCCCCAGATGTCAGAAGACCCTAAAAAGACAAGGCCTAATATACCTACACCAAAAACATGTAGAATATATACAAAATCATCAGCATATAACCTCACCTACACAACCACCCCTAAACACAGAGGGGAAGGAGGGAGGGTAAATTGGACTGCAGCAATGTGGATCCTCGAACATCTACATTTATGGTAGGTACAAAACTGTACTATGTTCTTCGTTCCACATTGCTGCAGTCCTAACTATTGGGTAGAATCCCAAAGCAGAGGTAAGGGAGGCTGGCAAATCATAAAGAAGCAGGAGCTGACAACATGCCTTGCAAAATAGCTGTGGCAAAACCAGCCCTAGACTTAGAGTAGAGAGGAAGGTGATCATGCTTAGAGAAAGTATGCACTGAACTCCAAGTAGCTGCTTCCAAAATATCCTTAGTTGCCACCCCCCTTAGAAATGCTGTTGAAGTGGCAGTAGCCCTAGTGGAATGAGGCCTAATCCCAGCTGGAATCTCCTTGCCATGATGGGAATAACAAAATGCAATGCAAAACCCAATCCACCTAGAAATAGTTTGTTTTGACACAGGCTTGCCCTGCGAACTCAAAGCAAAAGAAACAAACAACTGCTGAGACTGCCTAAAATCCTTAGTCCTGCTCAAATAATAACGCAATTGCCTGTGCACATCTAAAGTGTGCAAAATCTTTTCCCCTTTATTTTGGGGATCTGCATAAAAAGTAGGCAAATGAATAGTTTGGTTTAAAGCCACACTAGAAACCACCTTAGGCATAAAAGAAGGATTAGTACGTAATGATACCCTATCCTTATGAAAAATCAAAAGGCTCAACCGCCATAAGGGCCTGTAACTCAGAAACCCTTCTTGCAGAAGTAATAGCCAACAAAAAAGCAGTCTTCCATGACAAGTATTTCAGTTCAGCAGTAGCTGCAGGCTCAAAAGGTTGTAGAGTAAGTTTCTCCAACACAAAATTGAGATCCCAAGCAGGAGTAGGAGCTCTACGTGGGGTCTTATATTCTTTGCCCCTCTAAGAAATTGCTTGAACAAAGGATGTGAAAACAATGGTGGGTCACAATCATAGTGAGCTGAAATTGCTGCAGCATGAATCTTAATGGAAGAGAAAGACAAACCTTTGTCCAATAACTCAGTAAGATATTGAAGAGCCACACTCAAATTAGGCTCTGAAATCTCCAAATTCTTTGCTGCAGTCCAAAATAAAAATCTCTTCCATTTTTCATTACACTTTCCTTGTACTAGGTCTTCTGGCTTCCATAATCACATTTAAAACTTGTTGAGGAAGTTGAGACCTGCTGTCTTTCAAAACAGAATATGCCAGGCTGTTAGATGAAGAGAGTGAAGCTTGACATTGAGCAGGCGACCGTCCTTCTGAGACAACAGATGTGGAATCAAGGGTAAAGGCCATGGAGGCTTCTTTACCAGACTCCTCAGTAATGGGTACCAGTGCTGCGAGGCCAATCTGGAGCTATTAAAATCATCCTTGGCTTGTCTTGTCTGACCTTTAGAAGCACCTTTGGAAGAAGAGGCAGAGGTGGAAACGCATACACATGAAGATTTTTCCAACTGAAAGAAAGAGCATCCACTTTCCAAGCTGTGTGATGAAACCTCTTTGTGCAAAACTTTGGCAGCTGGTGGTTCAGTGGAGAAGCGAACAGATCTATGTCTGGAGTTCCCAGGACACTGTCAACTTTTGAAATACATGAAGATCCAGTTTCCACTCGTGGGGATCCATGATTTGTCTGCTTAACACATCTGCTAAGGAGTTCTGTGCTCCGGCAGAAACCTTGCCTGAAGAGTTAGTTGCAAGCTGAGCGCAGTCTCCCATAAAATCATTGCTTGCCTGCACAATGGGTAAGAATGTGTTCCCCTTGTTTGTTGATGTACCACATGACAGTTGTGTTGTCTGTTAGAATCAACACCTGCCCTGGAAGAAGTAACTCCTTGAAAGCCATTAATGCAAACTGGACTGCTAACATCTCCTTCATGTTGATATGTAGATGCTGTAGTCTGGCAGGCCACTTGTCTTGTATCCACTTTCCATTTAGATGAGCTCCCCAAGCAATGTCCGAGGCATCTGTCGTTAAAATCTGACTCGCCTCTGGCCGGGTCACAGAGAGTCCCTTGTTTAGGTGACATTCCTGAGCCCACCACAAAAATTCTTTTTGAAGGCAAGGTATTATTTGAATGACAGTGTCCAAATCCTGGCAGTGCTGTGTCCATACATTTTGAGATACCATTGTAGCTTCCTCATATGCAGTTTGGCATTGGGAAGCACCAGAATACAAGATGCCATGAACCCTAATGCTTGAAGGACTGTCCTTGCAGTCAGCACGGACTGATGAGATAGTTGATGGAAGTAAAGTGATAGACTCTGTTGTTTGTCCGGGGTTAAAAGGGCCATCTGGGCTGCTGTATTCAGTCTCACACCCAGAAAGCACATGTCTTGAGAGGGTACTAGACTGGACTTTATTTCGTTCACAGAATACCCTAGGCATCTTAGCACTGCTATAACATATTCCAGATGCTGTAGAAGGTCTTCCTTTTCTTGAGCCAGAATCAGGCAGTCGTCCAAGTAAGGATAGATTTGAATTCCTTGTAGCCTGAAGTAAGCTATCACTGGAGCCAGAACCTTTGTGAATACTCTGGGCGCAGTAGATAAGCCAAAGGGCAATGCAGAGAACTGATAATGAGAATTTCCAGCTCGAAAACGCAGATACTTCCTGCAACTTAGTCTTATAGGCACATGAAGGTAAGCTTCCTTGAGATCTAAAGTTACCATCCAGTGATCTTTGCCCAGCAGAGGTAAAAGCTGTTGTAACGTCAACATCTTGAACTTGGGAATGTCCAGATAAGTGTTGAGGATAGATAAATCCAAAATTGGTCTCCACGTGTTCCCCTTCTTTGGTACTAGGAACAGGCGAGAATAAAATCCTAGGCCCCTTTGTGATACAGGGACTGGCTGAATGGCCCCTATTTGGAGTAACTGAGAAATTTGCTTGTGAGCCTCTTTCCTTTGTGGAGGAGGAACGTCTGGCATGCCTTTGAAAGCGGGCAATGTATGGAAATAAAACCTGTAACCGTGGTGAATGATATCCAACACCCATCTGTCTTGAGTAATTAAATCCCAATTTTCTTTGAAAAGAGACAGTCTTCCTCCCAAAGGAGCTGCCAGACGAGAATCTACTGGCAGCTGAAAAGGCAGGTCATTGGGTCTGTTTACGAAAGGACTGACCCCTGCCCTCACCAGAAGTCTGAGCAGGTGAACTCCCTGTTCTAGGCCTAAAAGAACCTTGAGCTCTGCCCCTACCACGTCTAGACCTACCCCTAGACTGGGAATCATAAGCAGGATATGTCCAACCCTTAGTAGGCCAATTTCTACTAAACTTGGTGGCTGCACCTGCAAAAATCTTTAACAGTTTGCATAGACTTAGCTTTGTCCTCCATTTTCTTTAAAACTGCTTCCACAGGCGAACCAAACAACACATCAGACTGTAAAGGAGCATCCAAAATCCTTGTCTTAACATGCTCAGCTAAATTCTGATCCCTCAACCAGGCATGCCTGCGAAGAACAGAACTAGTGGCAGCCACCCTCGAGGAGGCCTGTACAGCATCAAAACCACATTGCAAAGAATGCTTACCCACTTGTTCAGACACATGAACTAAATCCAGCAACTCTTTACACTCAATACCTTCCGCCAAAGCATCCACCTTAGATTTCAATTGTGAAAGGAGATAATTTTGATATTTTAGCATGTGAAACTGACAATTCAACGCCCTCATGGCTAAAGTGGAAGAAGTATACACTTTCTTTCCCCATCTATCCAAAGCCCTTGCCTCTTTATCAGTGGGAACAGGGTTTTAAAAACAGATGCCTTAACACTTGTAGGTTCCTGATAAACAGTATCCGGGTCTGCCCTAGGACTCTTAAAAGATACTTATGAGCTTCAGGCACCCTATAGTACCTATCAGGTTTAACAGGAGCAGGAGGCAAGGAATCAGGGTTCAAGGAAGCCTCTGCAAAACATCTTCTACCACATTCAACACAGGAGGTATAGCTAAGGGCCTATGCTGGGGTAAAACAAGAATTCCCTAAGCCTTTTCCTAGAATCAGAGTAATCTTGGCCTTCCCATTTAAAGTGCTCCCTCATGGAATGCAGAGTCTCTGAAAATGAGAAATCCTCAGGAGGAGAAGCTGTAGGAGTGGAATCATCCACATCAGAATCAGAATAAGGAGGATACTCCTGCAAGTCTTCCGCAGAAGACTCGAAGCCTCTGAACACTGTTCCAAACTCTCAAACTCAGGTTCCACCCTAGGCCTCTTATCAGGAGGGGGCATAGAACCTCTAATCATAGTAATCAAATCTTCTGCCATTTTAAGCATATGTTTCTTAGGCACAGAACCTGAAGTGCTAGGAGAAGCCCCCACTGAAGCTAAACTTGGCCTACCTCTCAAAGAAGTTTTGGAAACAGAAGGAGAGGCTCTAACTACCTTGGGAAGAGAGGGAAGAACAGTTACCCGAGAGGCCCCTCAGCCTGGCCTACCTCCTGAGAGGGCACATCCTGTAACAGTAAAGTCTCTGCCTGAGACTCCAAAGAAACTCCTGGCAAAACCTCTGACTCCACTGAGCCTTCTAAAGAACCGACGTCCGGGACTGCCGGTTCATCAACCCTAGGCTTTGCAGTTTTATCCTTGCGCTTCTTGGATGAAGCGGGCGTCGGAGCATCCGACGGCATTTTATAATTACAACGCTTCCCAAACACTAACCTGGCACAGTCTAACCTTCTCTTAATAGTGCGTTTGTTAAATCTAGCACAAGAGCGGCATCCAACAACGTCGTGCTCAGGCCCTAAACAAGGTATACACAAAGTATGGTAATCCCTATGAGGTATCTGTTTCCCACAAGAAATACAGTTATTCACTTTTTCTGACATCCGGTTAAATACTGAGGCAAGAAAAACCAAAACGTTCCCCAACGGGGTACTTAGCCAACTTTGATTCGGTCTGAAACTCCGACTTCAGAAAATTTCAGAACGCCAACCTGCACTCGCAAAACTGCTTCTGCATCGGACCACGCGGCAAAAAAGACTGAGGATATGACGTCGGTCATGCGCATTAGTACCCTGACGTACTGACGTCAGTCTAATGCGCCCTGACCGACGTCAGCCATATACTTTGGTATTCGGGCCGACTGGACAGCGGACTACCCAATAGTTAGGACTGCAGCAATGTGGAACGAAGAACATCTTCTTCTTTTTCTTCTTTTGGCTTTTCCCAGTTGGGGGTCGCCACAGCAGATCACCTGCCCGCTCATGATTGGCAGTGCAGTTTTAGGGTGTCGAGTTGCCAGCACGGCAAACCTTCCACAGAAGGCACACACTCACACCTAGGGCCAATTTAGTGCGTCCGATCCACCTACAGCATGTCTTTGGGATGTGGGAGGAAACGGAGCAACTGGAGGAAACCCACGCGACCACAGGGAGGGCATGCAGACTCCGCACAGAAGGCACCCCAGCCGAGGATCGAACCAGAGAACCTCTTGCTGAACCTAAATGCCAAAAATGCATTATCGTATCCTTCAGGAAGTCATCTACCCCAGGGAAGTATTACATTGACAATACACCCCTAACAGTTGATGCAGTTGTTCATGATTTGGGAACTTACGTGGACCTAACATTTGACAAAACACATCTACTGTTGTAAGAAAGTCTTTCTTTATTACACAGCTTATAAACAAAGGAATTTTGTCTAGATCTAGGGGATGTCATGTGTGCCCCTTTGCTTAGCTCTCTTTAGGCTACTCATTGAATATAATCCCCCCCTTGGCATTTATCTGTCCAGACACATGCAACAGCTGGAATGCCCACAGAGATACCTTACTAAAAGGATACAAGACCTAAACTTCATGTCTTACATGGAACAACAAATATTTCTGTCACTATACTCTGTATCCCGCAGACTCTCAAGAGGTGACTTGTCTGGCATACAAGGCATCCTCAGACTCATTACCGACGGATTTACCACATATCAGCAAGTCAAATGACATCAGAAAAGCTCTGTACAGATATATAAACCTCTTCTGCAGCATCAGCAGAACAGTTTGGAGGGATAGTTCTCTCTCTCAGAGGATACCGATGCTATGGAACAGACTCCCAAGCCACATAAAAATGAACATGGATGAACTTTGTTTAAAGCGCAACTTAGATCTAAGGATGGGAAACAGAAAATTTACTCCAGGACTGCCCCATACTTCTAATGGGCCGAGACAGCTCCTGAATACTTTATTCCATGTATAGGTCCACTGAAATTATCCCAATTATTCTCATTAGGAGTAATATACAATTGACCATGGGATGGGAAAGGCCAATCTGTAACCAAACTGGATAGGTTATTTCAAGCACAAAAAGGGAAATTGTCTAGGCTTAAAATAGTCCATAAGGGCAGCTAGCCTAGTACCTACCTATGAACTTATATTACTTACAATAATCATTTGACCTTTAGTCTGATTCCAGATTATATGCAAATGATTTTATACAAGTTTCTATTAGATGTATTTTTCGTCATGTAGTTAACTTATTTATTTATTACTGGACCACTATAGTCTACTTTCAGACACACGTTAATTGCAAAACAAAGTAGTAATAATAGAAAATATTCAGGATCAATAGGAAGTACATAATGTGTTTACTCATAGCTGTATACAAGATGAGTACATAACACATTCCAGGGATTTGCATCTAGTATGTTGCTAATTAAAGTACAGAATAAAACCGGATTTATTAGGCTGGCAAATCTCAAGCACTTAAATTCACAGTGTTGCTGCAGGTATAAGCTAAGGTACCTGGTAAATGTGTCAGGAGTTCACAGTAGATGAACAGTGTAAGGAAATGTTCCAGATGGAAGGGCCAAGAAAAGAAAATGCCCTCAAGAGTACAGGAAAGCGTAGAGTAGAGAGAGTGAGAGGGAGCCTTAAGATCCAACAAGTATGGAGTACTGTTTAAAGGAGACAAGCCTGCAAGGCACTGCAATGGTCTAATTGATGTACCTCAAACAGTAATGTGCACAAGTGAAGAGAGTCTTTGGGAGCTATCGTGGCAGCAGTGGAGCTTCTTAACAGCAACATTTATAATAGCTTCAATTCTGTATTGTTTGGAGTTTATGGATAACATGGACCAGTGATAGGGACTATTAATAATGGATAAAAGTACTCCTTTCTTAAATGCACAGTCCCCTTAAGCAGTTAGAAAACTGGAGACAGTACTGCATTTGTATAGAAGTGAAAGAATCTTACTGCATATGCTGTGAATGTGAATGAAAAAGTGAAGGGTGTAAGCAGACCATAATGTATTTAATGCACTCAACTGTTTTGAGAGATTACCAATGTGGACGTGTGTGTGTGTGTGTGTGTGTGTGTGTGTGTGTGTGTGTGTGAGAGCGCGAGCATGTGTGCACAACCACATGCCTGCAAGCAACAAATACTGCTGCACTTGTTTTGCCAAGACTGACTTTTAGACACGATTTCAAAGTCCTGGTACAGCTATGCCAAAGTGTACACTGATTTACAGACGGCTTCAGGTGAGCTGGCAGCTTCCCAAATGACAATATTACCTCTCTACAGAAGGATGTTGTTTGTATTTTGAACAGTGATGGCTGCTGACTTAAAGGTGGGGATGGCTGCAGGGAGCAAATGAATGGGTAGGTAACTAGAATGAGGGAAGGCCTAGAACAATTCAAAGCATTTTCTGCACAGACCAGATGATGTATTATTTTGTTCCACTAGCCAGTGGCATGTTTGAGGCATATAACACAATCACAAGTTATAAAAGATGACTGGAATGCTGTCGACTACAGAAGTTTGGTAGACACAAAATAAAGGATTCCAGCTCAGCTCCACAATAATGATCACAGCAGTAAATGTGCACACCCCTAAAAAAAAAAAAAAAAAAAATGTACACCCAGATTTTAAGGCACCTGAAAAAAACTGTTTAGTGTCTGTTGCTGTTAAACCTGAAGTAACACACACACACACAAAGAAGAGGTACCCAAGATCGTTAAATCTGGAAAAAATAAACTCATTATACTTGCTCATTTCATAGGTTCACAGATGTTTACTAGGCTAACAGCCACAAGGGTCTTTTTAAGCCTAGCCATGTGTCCCAAATCTCGGACAAGTGCTGGTACCCTTGATAAAAGTGTAAGCAGGGGCTTTGGAGGTAAAACATTTACAAGCAAGGGCCTGGAAGATGAACCATTTACAGACAGCCTGTGTCCTTTAGAGACAAGTGCCTTCCTGTTCCCCATCCAACTGTCTACAGTACACTTGGATTGGATGGGGAAGAACTCTGCCTCACATGGCTGGAGTGCCTGTTACAGAGAAGGGGTAGTCTCTAGGATACATACTTGTCTCTACAGCAGGTTTTACTTATATCACAGGCAAGGTTTAAGTCTTTAGAGCTGATCATTCTGGAACTTTTTGTTTTGCAGATATGCAGGAGGTCCATCAGAGTGGGGTCTGAAAATGCCTTGTATGCCAGGCATAGATCTCCCCTTAACAGCTTGTAGGACGCAGACTACAGGGGAGAGAGCCTTGAGGTGGTCTGCATATGGTATGTTACTTATGCTCTGTATTCGGGTCTACTTTATACGCTCGAAACATGAAAAACCTGAATCCAAATAGCACAACACAAAGAGCGAACTGCGAATACATCGAACGTACTAAAGCGCGAAATTTAAAACCTCGAAATGTCATAGTCGGCCAACCCACCACCCGCAATACACTACCTACCCAAACACAATAAAAAAACACATACATTCACTAACCAAATCCCTACTGCTAACCCTAAATTAAAGCTCCAAAACCCTACTGCTAACCCTACACTAAACCCCACATACACAACTATCTATGCACGATCCTTAACCCCTCCCTAACCCTAAGGTCCGTAACTACCACACACTTCCCCTACGGAGCTATACCCAAACAAACTAAATATTCCACACACATACACTTAACAAAACCCTACACTAAACCTTACATGCATTACCTACACAAAACCTTACATACACAACCTACCTATGCACTTACCTTAACCCCTCCATAACCCTAAGGTCTGTAACTATCGCACACTTACCTTATGGAGCTACACCGCAGATGGGCCAACTATGCATATTCAATATTTCCACTTTTGCGGTTTCACTCGTTCTACGTATTCGCGGTTCGCTCTTTACGTGTTGCGCTATTTGGATTCAGGTATTTCAGCTTTCGAGTGCATAAAAGTAGACCCCCTGTATTCTTTTAGTGAACAACCTCTGTGTATGTTCCAAAAGGGGGCACTGTTCTCAATGACAAGTCTGATGAATGCCAAATACAGTGCACCAATGACTTCCTTGGGCCTAGATGCCATACCTTTGTTTATAAGTTGCACTACATAGAATGATTTCCTCACTACTTTAGATACATTATGGTCAAAGGCTAGATTACTGTCTGTGCATGTCCCCCAAGTCCCTGACCACTGGGTCAACTCTTAGGGGTGTGTTGTCAATAAAATATTATCCTTCGGGAAGTCGTCCACCTCTGGTAACTATTATGCATTTATTGGCATTTAGTTTTAGGCTATACCAGTTGTCTGTCTGTATCAGCCCTTCTTGGAGAACATTTGTGTCAGTGAGCGATTCAATGACAGCTCCTAATGTATAATCACATGCAAATTTAGTCAGCCAGAGGCCACTGACATTGGCCTTGACTTTAGAGAAGTAAATGCCAAAAAGGATCAGTGCCAGGACTAATCCCTGAGGGGCTTTGCTTGTGACGGACCTCTTTGTAGAGGTGGACTCCACATTTCAAACTTCCTGGGTCCTGTCTGTGAGCCAGCTGGCTATGCGCCAGGTGACAAAGGTTTGTACCTAACCTCTTAAGTTTTGTCAACAATGACAGAGAGGGGGAATGTTGCAAATGCTTTGGGCAGGTCAAGGTAAACAGTGTGAACCATTTTGCCCTCATCCATTACTTTGGTGACCTAAGAAGTCCATCAGGTTGAGTAGGCATGACTTGTCCTTGATGAAACCAAATTGGGTTGGGTACAGTGTCTGGAGGTTTTCTATGTCATTATTGATCATTTCCATGATAATTCTTTCCTTGGCTTTGCATATGAGACTAGTCAGACTTGTATGTGTGTACTTTCCAGGGTTTGTAGATGGCCCACCTTTGTGCAGAGAGATTACTGTTGCTGTTCTCCATTCATGGGGCACAAAGCCTTTTTGGAGGCTACAGTTAAACAGCAGTTACAGAGGGCCTGATAGATCATGTTTCATGCTATTTAGAAGGCATCCCAGGATATTGTCTGGGCCCACTGATGCAGTGTTTTGGGCCTTAGAGTGACTATCAATGACCTGTTCCCTAGTGATAGCAATGGGAGCGATATTTGATGGTATTTCCCGAGGAAAGGCTGAGGGGGAGAGTGGGGTAAAGTTGGAGATGAATTTGTCAGCCAGCATGTTTGCTATAGCTTCTGGTTCATTAAAGGTGGCTCCATTTACAATGAGCTCTGCACAAAACTTTGTATTGCCTTTGAGGTTGTGGAAATTGCTCAAGATATTCTAGGATTTACAATTGTTCTTGGTGCAGCAGAAGCTTATGACAGACCCCACTGTACTAACTTGTTTCATTTTCTTCTACAATAAAGCTCTCCGAATCCCATGTCAGTTGTAGTAAGTTAGTTTACTTAACAATTCAATGATTAAAATAGGCAAAGAAGAAATTTGTCTTGTTCTTTCTACTAGTCAAAAGTAATTCAAACCCTTTCCTATCTCTAAATGTGAGAAGGGTCCTAGGAGACACCAGGCAAGACTTACTTGATGGAGCCACAACTTACGTTTTAAAAAAGCTGCTTCTCCTATCAGCTCCCATAGAAGCACAGCTTAAAAACAGCATTAAAACAGCAGAAAGAAGTATCATAAGGATTAACTGCTCATTCTTCCCAGTAGGGAGGCAAATAAAGCAAAACAGCCTGATACCATCCCTCCTTTTCTTTCCCCCCCTCAAAAGGCAGTCAGATCGCCATACATGCGCAGTATGAGCTGTGTTGCAAGAGATCCTCTGTATTCACATGGCGACTCAAGGAAAAATTATTCAAGTACTACATGCTTTTACTTTGATTTAAAATGTAAAAAAATCCATTTAACAAAAATAGTGGGACAGCAGCCCAGAGGCCCAGTACCAGAAGTCACCTCAGACTCTTGTTATCAACAAAAATTTACCTATTCTTCAAACAGTATAGGTCCAAGTCACAGACCTGGGGAATGCCAGACAGAAGAGGGCTGACAGAGCCGAGAACCAAATGTAAATAAGGGGGACGACCATAGAGCTAAGAACAGAGATTTGCAACGTCAAAACACTTAGCTAAGTCAATGTAGCTGTTTGCAATAAGGCAGCCAATATCCACTGACCTATAAAGCAAGTCAGTTAGGGTTAAAATTGCAGTGCTAGTACCATGTCCTTTCCAAATTCATGTTTGTGGTTAGTGAGAAGGCCACAGGCTTCTGTATGCTCCTGAACCTGAGAGGTGGCAGGTTTTTCCAGCATTTCGGATACTTGTGGTAGCAAGATTATATGCAGATTTAGGGATAACACTAGCTAAATTTTCAAAGGTCAGAAACATGCCACAAGACAGTGATGTGTTACAGAGACATTGCAATGAAGGTGTTGCAGGCCAGAATTAATTTGTGCTAATAAAACACCAGAAAAGTACAGTTTTGTACCTACCATAAATGTAGATGTTCGAAGATCCACATTGCTGCAGTCCTTACACTTGGGTAGTCCGCTGTCCTCGGTCGGCCCGAATATCAAAGTATTAGGCTGACGTCGGTCAAGGCGCTTAAGACTGACATCAGGACGTCAGGGTACAAATGCGCATGACCGACGTCATATCCTCAGTCTTTTCTTGCCCCAGATGTCAGAAGACCCTAAACAGAAAGGTCAAAACCAAAAGACAGCAAAAAAACAACCAACCACCCTTGCACTAATCATATGTACAATATATACAATATCCACAATATTCACAACCCAAACCACACAACCGCCTCTAACTACAGAGGGAAGGAGGGAGGTAAATTGGACTGCAGCAATGTGGATCTTCGAACATCTACATTTATGGTAGGTACAAAACTGTACTATGTTCTTCATCTCACATTGCTGCAGTCCTTACACTTGGGTAGAATCCCAAAGCAGAGGTAAGGGAGGATGGCAAAACTATAAAGCAGTAGGAGCTGCCAAAATGCCCTGTAAAATTGCAGTGGCAAAACCAGCCCTAGATTTAGAGTAAAGTGGAAGGTGGTAATGCTTAGAGAAGTATGCACTGAACTCCAAGTAGCTGCCTCCAAAATATCTTTAGTTGCCACCCCCCTTAAAAAAGCTGTAGAAGTGGCAGTAGCCCTAGTGGAATGAGGCCTAATCCCAGCTGGAATCTCCTTACCATGATGGGAATAACAGAAAGCAATACAAAACCCAATCCACTTAGAAATAGTTTGTTTTGACACAGGTTTGCCCTGAGAACTCAAAGCAAATGAAACAAATAACTGCTGAGACTGCCTGAACCCTTTAGTTCTGCTCAAATAATATCGCAACTGCCTGTGTATATCCAAGGTGTGCAAAATCTTTTCCCCTTTATTTTGGGGATTTGCATAAAAAGTAGGCAAATGAATAGTTTGGTTTAAAGCCACACTAGAAACCACTTTAGGCATAAAAGAAGGATTAGTACGTAAAGATACCCTATCCTTATGGAAAATTAAGAAAGGCTCAACTGCCATAAGGGCCTGTAATTCAGAAACCCTTCTCGCAGAGGTAATGGCCAACAAAAAAGCAGTCTTCCATGATAAATATTTCAACTCGGCAGTAGCTGCAGGCTCAAAAGGTTGTAGAGTGAGTTTCTCCAACACAAAATTGAGATCCCAAGCAGGAGTAGGAGCTCTACGTGGGGGTCTTATATTCTTTGCCCCTCTAAGGAATTGCTTAAACAAAGGATGAGAAAACAATGGTGGGTCACAGTCATAGTGAGCAGAAATTGCTGCAGCATGAACCTTAATAGAAGAGAAGGACAAACCTTTGTCCAGTAACTCAGCAAGATATTGAAGAGCCACACTTAAATTAGGCTTAGAAACATCAAATTCCTTTGCTGCACTCCAAAATAAAAATCTCTTCCATTTATCTGCGTACACTTTCCTTGTACTAGGCCTTCTGGCCTCCAAAATAACATTCAAAACTTGCTGTGGAAGCTGAGACCCTCCAGGGTTTAAAACAGAATATGCCAGGCTGTTAGGTGAAGAGAGTGAAGTTTGACATTGAGTAAATGACTGTTCTCTTGAGACAGCAGGTGTGGAATCGAAGGCAAAGGCCATGGAGGCTCCCGAACCAGACTTCTCAGTTATGGGTACCAGTGCTGTCGAGGCCAATCTGGAGCTATTAAAATCATCTTTGGCTTGTCCTGTCTGACCTTTAGGAGTACCTTTGGGAGGAGAGGCAGAGGTGGAAAGGCATACACATGAAGATTGCTCCAATTGAAAGAAAGAGCATCCACTTTCCAAGCTGTGGGATGAAACCTTTTTGTGCAAAACTTTGCCAGCTGGTAGTTTAGTGGAGAAGCGAACAGATCTATGTCTGGAGTTCCCCATGACACTGTCAATTTCTGAAATACATGAGGATCCAATTTCCACTCGTGGGGATCCATAATTCGTCTGCTCAACACATCTGCTAAGGAGTTCTGTGCTCCCGGCAGAAACCTTGTCTGAAGATTTAGCTGTAAACTGAGAGCAGTCTCCCACAAAATCATTGCTTGTCTGCATAGAGGATAAGAATGTGTTCCCCCTTGCTTGTTGATGTACCACATGACAGTTGTGTTGTCTGTTAGAACCAACACCTGCCCTGGAAGAAGTAAATCCTTGAAAGCTATTAATGCAAATTGGACTGCTAACATCTCCTTCAAGTTGATATGTAGATGTTGTAGTCTGGCAGGCCACGTGTCTTGTATCCACTTTCCATTTAGATGAGCTCCCCAAGCTTTGTCTGAGGCATCTGTCATTAGAATCTGACTCGCCTCTGGCCGGGTCACAGAGAGTCCCTTGTTTAGGTGACATTCCTGAGCCCACCACAAAAATTCCTTTTGAATGCAAGGTATTATCTGAATGACAGTGTCCATATCTTGGCAGTGCTGTGTCCATACATTTTTGAGATACCATTGTAGCTTCCTCATATGCAGTTTGGCATTGGGAAGCACCAGAATACAAGATGCCATGAACCCCAAGGCTTGAAGGACTGTCCTTGCAGTCAGCCTGAACAGATGAGACAATTGATGGAAGTAAAGGGAAAGATTCTTTTGTTTGTCCGGGGTCAAAAAGGCCATCTGGGATGCTGTATTCAGTCTCACACCCAGAAAGCACATGTCCTGAGAGGGTACTAGACTGGACTTTATTTCGTTCACAGAATACCCCAGGCATCTTAGCACTGCTATCACATATTGCAAATGATGAAGAAGTTCGTCCCTTCCTTGAGCCAGAATCAGGCAATCGTCCAAATAAGGATAGATCTGTATTCCTTTTAGCCTGAAGAAAGCTATCACTGGAGCCAGAACCTTCGTGAACACTCTGGGCGCAGTAGATAAGCCAAAGGGCAATGCAGAAAACTGATAATGAGAAGTCCCAGCCCGAAAACGCAGATACTTCCTGCAACTTAGCCTGATAGGAACATGAAGGTAAGCCTCCTTGAGATCCAGAGTCACCATCCAGTGATCTTTGCCCAGCAGAGGTAAAAGCTGTTGTAACGTCAACATTTTGAACTTGGGAATGTCCAGATAAGTGTTGAGGATAGATAAATCCAAAATTGGTCTCCACGTGTTCCCCTTCTTTGGTACTAGGAACAGGCGAGAATAAAATCCTAGGCCCACTTCTGGCAGAGGGACCAGCTGTATGGCCCCTATTTGAAGCAGCAGAGAAATTTGTTTGTGAGCCTCTATTCTTTGCTGAGGAGGAACGTCTGGCATGCCTTTGAAAGGAGGCAAGGTATGGAAATAAAACTTGTAACCTTGGTGTATGATATCCAATACCCATCGGTCTTGGGTAATTAAACTCCAATTTTCCTTGAAGAGTGCCAACCTTCCTCCCAAAGGTGCTGCCAGACAAGAAGGCTCTGGCAGCTGAAAAGGTAGGTCATTGGGCCTGTTTACGAAAGGACTGGCCCCTGCCCTCACCCGAAGACTGTGCAGGTGAACTCCCTGTTCTAGGTCTGAAAGAGCCCTGAGCTCTGCCCCTACCACGCCTAGATCTACCCCTAGACTGTGCATCATAAGAAGGGCACGTCCACCCCTTAGCAGGCCAATTCCTACTAAACTTCGGAGGCTGAACTTGCAAAAAATCTTTAACAGCCTGCATAGACTTAGCCTTGTCTTCCATCTTCTTTAAGACTGCCTCCACAGGTGAACCAAACAACACATCAGACTGTAAAGGAGCATCCAAAATCCTTGTCTTAACATGGTCAGATAAATTCTGATCCCTCAGCCAGGCGTGCCTGCGAAGAACTGACCCAGTGGCAGCCACCCTAGACGAGGCCTGTACAGCATCAAAACCACATTGAAAAGAATGCTTACCCACCTGTTCAGAAACATGTACCAAATCCTGTAATTCTTTACACTCAATACCTTCCGCCAGAGCATCTACCTTAGACTTCAATTGAGAAAGAAGATAGTTTTGATATTTCAACATGTGAAACTGGCAATTCAAAGCCCTCATAGCTAAGGTGGAAGAAGTATAGACTTTCTTTCCCCATCTATCCAAAGCTCTGGCCTCTTTATCTGGAGGAACCGGATTTTTTACAACAGAGGCCTTGACACCCTTAGGTCCCTGACTAACAGTTTCTGGGTCCGCCCTAGGACTCTTATAAAGATATTTATGAGCTTCAGGCACCCTGTAATACCTGTCCGGTTTAACAGGAGCTGGAGGCAAAGAATCAGGATTAAGTGAAGCCTCAGCAAACACATCTTCCACAACATCCAGAACAGGTGGTATAGCCAAAGGCCTATGCTGGGGTAAAAGCAAAAATTCCCTAAGCCTTTTCCTGGAATCAGAGAAGTCCTGACCTTCCCACTTAAAATGTTCCCTCATGGAATGAAGAGTCTCTGAAAAAGAAAAATCCTCTGGAGGAGAAGCAGGAGTAGAATCATCCACATCAGAATCAGAATAAGGAGAATACTCCTGCAAGTCTTCAGCCGAAGACTCTGAAACATCCGAAGCCTGCTCAAAACTCCCCAACTCTGGTTCCACCCTAGGCCTCTTATCAGGAGGGGGCAAAGAACCTCTAATCAAAGTAATTAAATCTTCTGCCATTTTAAGCATGTGCTTCTTGGGCACAGATCCTGATGAACTAGGAGTGACACCAACAGAAGCTAAACCTGGCCTGCCTCTGGGAGAAGCCTTGGAAACAGAAGGAGAGGGCCTAACCACCCTAGGAAGGGAGGGGAGTACAGTAACCTGAGAAGCCCCTTCAGCCTGACCTGCCTCCTGAGAGGCCACATCCTGCAATACCAAGGTCTCCCCCTGGGACTCCAGAGAAGCCTCCGGCGGAACCACCGGTTCCACTGACGCCTCTAAAGAACCGGCGTCCGGTGCGGACGACTCTTCTTGCCTGGGTTTAGCTGCTTTGTCTTTGCGCTTCTTCGAAGAAGCGGCGCCGGAGCATCCGGCGGCATATTATAATTGCACCGCTTCGAAGACCAACCTGGCACAATCTAACCTTCGCAATAGTGCGCTTATTGAACCTAGCACAAAAGCGACACCCAACAACGTCGTGCTCAGGCCCCAAACAAGGAATACACAAAGTATGATAATCTCTATGCGGTATCTGTTTCCCACAAGAAATACAGTTATTCACTTTTTCTGACATCCGGTAAACCACTGAGGCAAGAAAAACTAAAATATTCCCAACGGGTACTTAGCCAACTTTGACTCTGTCTGAAACTCCGAATTCGAAAAATTTCAGAACGCCGAACGGCACTTGCAACGCTGCTTCTGCATCGGACCATGCGGCAAAAAAGACTGAGGATATGACGTCGGTCATGCGCATTTGTACCCTGACGTCCTGATGTCAGTCTTAAGCGCCTTGACCGACGTCAGCCTAATACTTTGATATTCGGGCCGACCGAGGACAGCGGACTACCCAAGTGTAAGGACTGCAGCAATGTGAGATGAAGAACATCAAACTTTTCATATTTTGAAACTGTTCTTGAGCAATTTACTGCTTGTACTAAAGTCATCATTTTAACATGGAAATCAGTAACAAAGCCAAATTGTGGACTGAGCAGAGGCAGTAGGTTCCTGAATGGGAGAAGCAGAGGTGTAATGGACAAATGCTGTGCAAGTGCTTTTGCCATCAAACTGTTTAGTGGATATTAGTTGATCGTTCACTATGAGAAAAACAAAGACAGGGAAAGACTGACCATCCAGGAGTAAGGAAGGTTATGATGTTGTGAAGTACTCAACATTTTCTGTAAATGAAAGTGGACTGCAGTACTCAACAGGCTCTAAAATGACAGCAGCCATATTGGAAGGATCTGGATGGTTGGTTTATGCAAAACCAATCTAACACAGTGTGGCAGCCAGTTTACAGATTTGCTAAGGTGGAAAATGGAAGAAAGCTAGTATTCAATTACTACTGCCGACTGAAGTCCCCCAGGAAAATGGGGGCTCTGCAATACTGGAAAGACTCATGCAAGAAGCTCTGCAGTCACTGTTGTGTGGTACGAGGAAACTGATACAGTACAATGATTCCTAGATCTGACATCTCTACTACAAGTCATTCACAAACAATCTAGCTGAGGTCATAGTAAAATGAGTGAAGCACAAACCCCCGGTACAACTGGCTGGATAGCCAGATGGCTCAAGGATGGGTCCCAGTAACCAGTAGAGTCACTCAAGGTTCCATGCTGGGCCCAGTCTTCTTTAGCATCTACTTCTCAGAAGTCAAAACCAATGGCAAAGGCTTCTGGCTTACCAATTTTACAAATGATTTCAAACTTTGAGCAGTCAAAGAATCCACACCCACCCAGAAGCAAACACCATGCAGGAAATGCTAACGCGTACAAATAACTGGAGCCAAAGCCACTTGCTTAAACCTCAATGCCAAGAAATGCTTTATAGTAATTTTTTGGAAGTCAGCCAACTCTGGAAACAAAATACGTCATTGGTAATATACTCCTAAGAGTTGATTCAGTAGTCAGGGATTTAGGAACTCGTAAATAGTAGCTTAGCCTTCGACCAAAATTTGTCCAAGTTAGTAAGAAAATTCTTCTATGTTTCTCAACTTATAAATAAGGGCATGGCATCTAGGTGCAGTGAAGTCATCATACTATAGTACTTAGCCCTAATTAGCAAGTGGAATGTCCGCAAAGGTTTTTACAAAAAGAAAACAGGAAGTAAACACAAAGTCCTATGCAGATCGCCTGAAAGCCCTATTCCTATACTCAGTCTCCTATAGACTACTGAGAGGCAATCTAAGCCTGGTTTGTAAGGCATCCTTGAATCTCCAAGCTGATGAACCTTTTGCATATCCACAAAACAAACAGCAACAGAACTACTAGGTCCAAAGACCTACATTTTGCTTGCAACATAAATAGGACATGTTGGAAAGACAAATGTGTCTCAGAGAATTCTCATTCTTTTGACTGGATTTCCCATCCATGTGAAACAAAGTTCCTCCTTAAACCAATTTAAGAGTTATTTGGACTGCTGGATGGGAAATTGGAGATTCACCCCTGGTCTGGAGCCTATGTCTATGATGGACAGAGGTAGCCAGTAAATAATGTTGTAGCCAAAAATCTCCCTTATATAAATGTCTAAAACATGAAACTTGTAGGTCACATTTGGGCTGCACAGCTAGGCTTATAAAGGCCCTAGTGGTCATTAAAGCATCCTCTCCTTAGGTGTATACTAGGCTAAATGTGGGACAAGGCCACTGGCTCAGATATGTATCGTATTCAGAAAATATGGAATGAGGGATTACATTTTCAGTTTTTAACCAGGTATCATCAAGACCTACAGCATCATTATTTTATTTGAGTGCAGCCATACTTCAAGGTTAGTTTACTTGTTCTGGATACATTACACAAGCTGGAATATGTAACCTTACAATCTAATGGCTTTCATTTACGTACTACTGTGAGGGTAGGAATATCCAATATACAAAAAAGAAAAAAAAAAGAAACAGTACCAGATGTGCAATGGTGGCAAAAGTTTAATCATGGGAAGGAATGAAGTGAAAGGAATATGAAAGAACGTCTATGGAATAGATGACTGTGCAAAGTACTACAGTACAGGTAGTCTGCAAGACAGACTTACTACAATCAACGGTTTACTTGTACATGAGCGAAGGATAGAAGGAGAAAAATCTGTTAGCAGTCTCATAGATACATCTAAGAACCACTTCCAGGATGTATGAGCTTAGATACATGGTCATGTTTTACATCCTTACTTATTTCTCTAGAAGTGGTTTATGCTACAGCACTTTAGTAAAGCTGTAGTAGACTAAAGGCAGACTGGTGTGGAGTGCTGGAAACAAAGTACTGAAGCAATGGTGGCCAATCAGGACAGCAATTAAACCTTCCAAACTAAGTACTGTAGCAATGGCGGCCAATTAGGACAGCAATTAAACTTTCTGCTCTGTGAACCATAGACATGATCAGGGAGGGAAGACTGAATACTTACTGGAATGCATACCTTCTTTGAAGGAATAGGTCATGCTGACTGTTTACCAGCACGACATATCAGTGTAAGTATAAGTGAAACCAGAAGAGACGAAGCTACTCATAAGAACCATCCATGCATGAAGCTACTCATAAAAATTCTGTAGTGCAGCAACAATAAGACTGCCACACTGGTCTATGTCATAACTGATAAGGATCCCTGGACCATTTAGTTCCCACTGTTGCCTATCTGTGCAACCTGAAAAAGCTGTGTTTAGCCACCTCACTGTTCTTTGGGACAGGCTCGCAAAAAGTTCATAATTATGGTAAGTTAAGAATGGTCAGGCAACAGAATAATTTCCACTACAATGATCAGAAGGAATGGGACATGTGATATGATACAACAACTAAAAAAGAATAAAGACACTGCAGGCCAATGACCACAAGATTTGGACAGGGCATACGTATAAGAAGTGAAGCAAAAATTCCAAAACAACTATTGTTATTCCAGACATAGAAACAGAACAAAATACACAAAAACAATATGCTCCTTACTGATATGCAAGTCTGCCCAAGGTATACACTAGGCTAACAAAGGGTTTTTATAAGCCTAGCCATGCAATCCAGCCCAATTGTGTCCCTATGTATCATGAGCGTTTATTAGGAGGGGGTATATTAGGAAGTTTCGAAGAGGTTATGCTGTGGAGGCATTTTAGGCAGAGGCAGACACTAATGCCCAAACTATTGGGGCCACACCCAGGGTAAAATGGCCACAGTGGCATAGTGAAAAGGACAAGCAGACAATGAGCAGCACCTTTGTCACTTTGGCCAGTTGGTGAACTGACTCAAGGACAAAAGGATCAACTTGTACTGCAGCTGACCCTAAGTCTAAAGACATACACATGCATATGCTAAAGTCTGTAGTCTCTACACAGCAGCATCACCAAGATGTCTTTAGAAAAAACACGAATACTGCATAAACATGCTGATTTTCATATATTATCTGCCTTTCTCAAAGATGTGCAGGCACCACAGCAGTAGTCTTTTCAGCTAAACACATGCATATATTATGATGCACTGTCATGTGTAAACAACATGCAAGTGTTAGGTATATGCACTACAGTTAAAAATTGGCTAAAGAGTACACAGGTAAGGCTGGGAAGGTTTGTGTTTGTGCGGTTGTGGGCTTGCTAAGGGGAAGATGCAGAACTTGGTAGAAAGTACACGTTAGATGAGGGGAAGGTGCAAGTGAACTAACTATGCTGGACTGATTGGAATCCATGTGCTACAATGAGAAACTCTGTATGAAGGAAAGGTGGCCCTAGTAGAAGGTACACATAACAATGAGAACACATGTATGTGGAGGAACAGTGCAAGACTAGCTACATAGTACAAGTTACAGAGGGAAAATGATTGTGGAGGAATGGTGCTGGACTAGCCTTTAGGATGAAAAAGTGTTATGCAGTGACCAGACAATGCTATGTTGGTATAGGATGATATGTGCGGAGTAAGATAATGGATTTCTGTTATTAAGCAACCATCTGTGGACACAGAGTTACACTTCCTTTCTTTTGATGTTGGGATGTTAACAATTAACTTTTGAAGCCTTCTTTCATGAGTGACACTTCACCCTGCATAGAATCTCCCTTATTCAGGGCATTTAACATTTTTATACTTCACGAGTTAAATTGTGATACTGCACCCCAAAGTTCTGTAATAACATAAATGTATGAACTATGTTAATCCTATGGAGTTAATCAGTCTTTCTCCCTTTGAAGACAATCACTATGATGTTGTTGTTGTTGTTGTGTCTTTCGGCTTTTCCCAGTTAGGGGTCGCCACAGCGGAACTCCGGTCCGCCAATGATTGGCAGTAGATTTTTACTTGCCGAGTTGCCAGCCCTGACGCACAACCTTCAACGAAGGTACGCCCATTCACACATGTCTCCACACAGAAGACGCTCTAGCTGAGAATCGAACAGGACAATGTCTTACTGTGAGGCGACAACGCTACCGCAGCACCACCACTGCAGCATTTTATGCATAAAGCTAAACTGTTACCAGTTAGGACCATGGCAACCATTCTAGTAAATTCACTAACCTTTAAATTTACACAACAGTTTAAATTCAAACTCCCTGCTTATTCATTAAGCGATAACACAGCAGCTCTACTTATCCGGCCATGTCATACATACTAAAATAGCCCCAGCATACTACAAAACCTTACCACATAAAATTAAACACAGTTTCCAAATGAAAATAAGTGCAAATATGCAAATGTTTTATGTATGTATAGTAATGCCTTAAGGTAGCTACCAACAAAACACCACAATGCATACAGAAAAGCTTCCTTGCCTTTTTACTTACTCTCAATGATCCTGTCACATGCATACAGTTGATGTGTATGCATATGCATCTGGAATATAATCACAAGACTTACGAAAACTCCGTTGCTGCCTTTCAAGATTCCATGTCTATGTGTACTACACCTGTACAAATCCTAACACTGGTGATAAATCCAACTGCACCTATACTCTTTGTAAACTATACTTCATGTGTGTATCACATTCTCATATTGTCATATTCTGTATTACATTTTTTTGCAAAATGGTTAAAGTTCTTCCACTGTATTGTACTTTTGATGACAAAGGATGTTATTAAACGTTTTGCGACTGCCACACTGGTCTATGTCATAACTGATAAGGATCCCTGGACCATTTAGTTACCAATGAAATAATGAATGAATGAGAAATAAAAATGTACAACATAAAAGTTACTGAAAACTGACAAACAGGAAAAGTGCAGTTCTGTTCTATATTAAACAATGGAAAGAATGGGTTAATAAAAAAATGATACAAGATATACAGAATGGGTTACAAAAACAATATTATAAGATACACAAAAGCAGCAACAAAAGAGATTTAAGGAAAAATTAGAGAAGCAAATGTGCTTCACCAAGAATATGACTCCTCTCAGAAAAAGTATTCCATGGAAATTTAGAAGTGTACAAAAGCTAGAAAGGCATGCAGCATGAAAATCAGACCAAAGCAGACCCACTGCATTTACATAATGTGTTTCTTTAAGAACAGGATATTATTCTCTCAGGAACAAAGTATTCTATTCAACTTGAGGCTGGGGGAAAGCACAGACTTAAAAATCAAACCAGTCAACTTAATGGAACTTAGCTTCATAGTTAGGTACTACACTACTGGCCCTAGGGCCTATACAAGCCTAGCCAAAAAGGTACCCTGGCTTTCGCCACCCAAGAAAATTATTTTCCTGTGCCCCTGTCGAGCAGAACCACAAAAGTGATCCCCAGGGTGAATTTTCTATTACCCATCCAATCATCAAGATTTTTCTTGAAGAGTGTTAATGAGGAGCTCTGTTTGACATAGACAGGTAGTCTGTTCCAGAGTATGGGAAGTCTCTGAGACAGGAATCTATCCCTCCAGCATGTTCTGTTTATTGTGGTGACAAGGTTTAGGTCTCTAGAGCGTGTAGCTCGGAGGGATTGGGATTTCTTTAAGTGGAGCATGTCCAACAGCTCTGGGTTTGACATAGCTTTGTATGTTAGGCAGAGATCGCCTCTGAGTAGGCGATATGCGACGGAGTAAAGCTGGAGTTTTGAGACGGTCTGCGTAAGGCATCTGTTTGAGGCCAGTAATCCTCTTTGTGAGGTATTTTTGCAGCCTTTCCAGTTGTCGTAGATGTCTTGTGAGGTACATACCAAAAGGGGCGTTGTACTCTATAATGGGTCTAATAGTGATGCGTAGAGGGGAACAATGACCTCTTTTTTTCTGGATGAGAAACCTTTTGTGATGAGGTGTGTCACGTAGAAGGATTTCCTGACCACTGTGGCGATGTGATTATCAAAGGAGAGACTACTGTCCACCTGTGTCCCAAGGTCTCTTACCACACTTTCAGTGTTAAGTAGACTACCGCATATGTGGTAGTTCATGGGTACCAAGTTTTTACCAAAGGGGATGACAATGCACTTTTTGGCACTGAGCTTGAGACCATGTCTTTGACACCAGGCATCTGTCTCAGTGAGGCCCTTTTGTAGGATGTCCACATCGTTAAGAGTTTCGATTACGGCTCCTAGTTTGCAGTCATCTGCGAATTTAGTTAGCCAAAGACCTTCTGTGTTAGCCTGTACTTCAGAGAAGTAGATACCAAACAGGAGAGGACCCAGGACTGAACCCTGTGGTACTCCACTTGTCACTGGTCTGAAGTCTGATTCTGATTTGGAGTCTGCTACTTTCACGGTGTGAGTTCTGTCAGTAAGCCAGTTGGCAACCCATCTTGTGACATAGGGATTTATACCTAGTTTAGTGAGTTTATCTATAATTCCAGAGTGGGGGATGGTGTCGAAAGCCTTAGCGAGATCTAGATAGGCTGCGTGAACCACCTTACCCTCATCTATGGTTTTGGTGACTACTTCAAAGAAGTCCATCAGATTTAGGAGACATGATCTGCCTTTTACAATCCCAAACTGTGTGGGGTCTAGAGTTTGGAGATCTCCAATGTCTTTGTTTACGAGTTCCATGATGATACGTTCCATGGCCTTGCAGACGAGGCTAGTCAGGCTAATGGGGCGGTAGTTCCCGGGGTCTGTTGTGGCCCCCCTTTGTGGAGTGGGATAACTGTCGCGAGTGGGATAACTGTCGCGGTGCGCCATTCAATGGGCATAAAGCCTGAGGTGAGGCTATGATTGAACATGGTACTTAGGTGGGGTGCCAATTCATTCTGTAGTTCATGTAGAAGGCAGCCTGAGATGTTGTCAGGTCCCATGGATGCTGTGTTCTTGGCTTTGGAGAGTGAGGTTTTTACCTGTGCAGACGTGATTACAGGAACTTTGTTTTCTTCCGGTATAAAGATGGGCCCTTTAGGGCATGAGAGGGGGGTAAAGTTAGCACTGAACCTATCTGCCAGGATGTTGGCAATATCAGTTGGTTCGGTATATTTAGTGTCATTGTGCTGTAACTCAGAGCAGATCTGAGTGTTGCCATTGAGATTTTTGACATGGCTATAGAATGCTTTGTGGTCGTCTTTAGAATCAGTGGCTATTTTGTTTTCATAACTAGCTTTGGAGGATTTTATGAGGGATCTCAGCTTCTTACTGAGGCTGACCAGGGAATTCCTCCAATCGTGGGATTTTACTCTTTTTTGCAACAGTTTCTTTCTTCTGTTGTAGAGTTTGTTTATGGCAGAAGACCACCAGATTGGCTTCCTTTTTTTGGAGGATAGCATCTTGGTTCTGTTAGGGATAGCACGATCCATGCACTTGTGTAAGTGCTTATAAAGTACATTTGTGTAGGATTCAGCAGTCGTACCTCTATTGTCCATCTGCATGGGTGTCGTGAAGTTTGCCACTTCTGTCTCAAGAAGCATAAAGTTGGCTTTGGAGAAATTTTTTACGGTTGTTTTCCTAATGGGGGTGGGAGCAGGATGTGGATGTCTAGGGTGATTAGCTTGTGATCAGATCTGACCAACAAGGAGCTGACTTCTGGTGTGGTACACCGGTCACCCATGTTGGTGATGACCAGGTCTAGGATATTGCTGCCCCTGGTAGGGGTGTGGATAAGTTGATCCAAGGCGATGGAATTGATGATTTCCAGAAAACGTTGAGCAAAAGAGTTGGTACAGGAGTAGTTTTCCCAGTTAATGGTAGGGTAGTTGAAATCACCCATTATTAGAGTGTTGGGTTGTACCTTAATATTTTCCAGTGTATCAAGAAAAGAGGAGTGGGAATCCTGGGGCATTGTGGGGGGTCTGTAGCAAGCTACAATCTGGATTGCGGTTTTGCCCAGAGTTAGTTGAACTTGGATAATCTCGGATGCATTACGCTGAGCAACTAGCTTGGAGGTGTAGATATCTTTAATGAATATGGACACGCCTCCACCTTTAGTGTTTCGGTCCGGGTTTGGTGGCCAAAAGGTGTGGTATGAATTATAGCCTGGTAATGCAGGGGTGCTCTCTGGAGCTTTGAATCAGGTCTCTGTCACTGCACAGATGTCAATGTTCTCCATTTTAAGGAGTGCCTCGAGTGAGTGCATTTTGAGGTTTAGACTTCTAGCATTAAGTAGCATTACCCTCAGATTTTGCTTGCTTGCACCTGTTACGGTGGTGAATTTGTCATTTGAACCTTGCCTAAAAAAGGCACTATGGGGGTGGCAAGAGCCTTTGCCAGTATCCGGAATCCCAAGGGCGAAAGCTGCAGGCCATCTCTGGCAAAGCAGTGTGGTCTGTCGATCATGTCATCCCAGGCAGACAGATACTGGATTCCCTTAGAATGACAACAGAAGCTTAGCCAATTGTTGAAGTCAATCATTTTGTCCTTGTACTGTGGTGTCATTCTGGGTGATGGCAGGATGCTACTCGGGGCTAGGGTCATACCGGCCTGGGCTACAAGACTGGAGAGCTCCTCCATATCTCTTTTCATGTAGTCCAGGGAGGTACGATCTCAGGTCATTCACACCACCATGGACAATGACAGAGTCATATTTGTACTTGTTGTGGAGTGACCTGAGTGCGTGCGTTATGTGGCAGATCCTGGCACCTGACAGGCAGCTGACAGTAACTTTTTCCTTGTTTAGCCTGGTGAGTGGAACATCAGTGTGCCTGACTATAGAGTCACCTATGACTAGAGTGTTGGGTACGTTATGCCTTATGGGCTGTAGTTGAGTGGCACACTGAGTATGTGGGCTATGTGTCATTTGGGTTGTGTTGGGGGGTGGAGGTTGCTTGCATTTCTGCTTTGTAGGTCTCTGTTTGGGCAGATTTGTACTGGGAGCCTCCGCGAATGTAGGTGTGTGTTTTGTGCTTCTGTGTGTGTGTTTTGGTGGTGTAGGTTTTGAGGGACTATGTGATGAGTGTGGTGCGGTGCAAGTGTTTACCTTCTCCTCTTGACTGTCTAGGCCAGTCTTTGGTGAAGAGAGCTTTGCTTCCAGTTTGGCTATATAAGTGCATCTCTCACAGGTCATAGTGTTGGGTGGTAGGAGGAGAGGGTTGTCTGTGTACATGAGGCAATCCAAGTAATTGTATACAAAGTGCCATCTGTACCTACATTTTTAATCCAAATAAATTAAAATTTCCTATACTGGGTTCAGCTTCATGCAAATAAATCATATTTTAAAATGTGTAAGCTTCAACAGTTAAAGAAACTTTATTTAAGAAACCTTTTACTGTATCGTTCCAGGACAGCTCTGCAAATACATGGAGCCTATAAAATTTGGCAACGCTTACAAATCTGAAAAGACCCAGAAGGCACTGACTGAGAAGGAAGTGAGATTGCACTTAATGCTAAAACAGGAGTTTGATTTAATGGGGGAGAAATATATATGGACATGAGCTGCAAGCACCTCACCTTTACAAGCCAGACAAAGTTCTACTCATTTTCTTTCCTTTTAATAAAAGCAGAAGATCTTTGCCTCACTTGGTGTAAAGTTGAGGTGCTTACAGCTCAAGTTCACGTGTAGCAATACATTAATATCACAGATGTTAATATAGTTAGTTTTCTTTTCTACTGATGCATGTGTGCCTTTGTCTTATGATAATTAAATAAAGGTGTTTGAAAACAAAGAAGATGCTCTGCTTATTCTAAATGCAGGCCAGGGAGCTGCATTTTTACCCAGTTATTATTGCTGCTGGTGAGTTTGTCTCTGTTGCATTCTCGGAACTTGAGCTAATAATGAACTGATGATACTGGTCACTCACATGACAGCAGGTGGCTATTAAAAGAGGGGACTGCTTCCTGCATGTTGGCATGACAGAAGGATTCACATCCATAAAATTGTCAAAATGAGTTTGGGAACATGCCTATGGTGCTGCAGAACAAGCAACAGTCAGAGGAGAAGTGTGTCCACTGACTACTCTTATTCCTGGAGCATGGGAATGACTTTGTAGCAGCAAATAATGGGCGTCTCAGGAATACTAGAGTTACTCCCTACCATCATGTATGCAGCATTACAGAGAGGGAGTCCCCTATCTCCTTTCACTTCTACCAGTGATAAACATTCTGCAAGTGAACTAGAACCTCCAGCAGATCAGGACAGGGAGCCAAGAAGGCAAAACAATGTGGATAAGGACTGGCAAGACACAAGCCAAGAAAACACAGGAATAGTAATAATAGGAATAATAAAGGAACCCCATATGACCTGTATCATGTATACAAGAAGACAGCTGAAGTACCAAGTACCACGACAAGACAACATACTATGTGAAATGCAAATACGTATAATTAAGCTACATTGTTCCAAGTTATCTGTCAAGTGCAACTTATGTGATAGTAGGTTAAATAAAATCTTAACCCGGACTTCCATGGAAACATGGTGACATTCAGGACCTTCACTAAGCAATTACATTTTGGCATTAGCTTTATTTTACTAGGTATGCTTCATGAAAAGGCCATATCTCTGGGATCCTATACATGTATGCTGGGCATGTATAACAAGACAGCCTGCAATATGTAAAAAAATGTTGCCGTTGCCTTAACAGAATGTCGACTTCTTTGCATCTTGAAAACTAGCTATATTGAAAAGCTTTTATAAAATACATTTATACACAGCGTAGGCAGTCTGTACCAAAATCACAGCAAAGTAAGCTGAGAAAATGTTTTACAACACACTGCAATAATATTTACCTTACGAGTTGAATAATAATAGTTATTCCAGTGCTGGTGAAAATAATATGCAGTGTTTGAATTGACTTTTTTTTTTTTTTACTCATTTGTAGCATTTCATAATGCAATTTCTACTGCATTTCCTGCCTGACCTTGCTACCATAATAAATCCTACTTTTTAGTACCTGGTAAGCACAGTGTTCACATGTAAAGAATAAGATAAATGTGCATCTCCAAAATAACATTTGTATATACAGCCCAAACCATAAACCTAGTCTACACAACTGTGGTGCGGCTTGGTTCTGCAAGGCAAGGGTCCTTCCTGCATGCTCAAAAGTGTAAACTCTCACTTTTGACATCCATCTGAGAAAAACAAGGATCATGTCCCTGGCAATAAAATGGGTAGGAAATGGAAAGCATTTTTTTTCTCTGGACTGAAGCCTGTGCAACAATAGGGGTTCATTTCAAGTTTAATAAATCATTAAACTCTGCCAAGAATTTTCAGTCAGTGTAGCCACAAAACAAAATTAAAAAGAATGGAGATTTATAGCAAAAATTAAAAATTATGAGCTATAATTATTCATAAGACCCTAACAATCAACCATGAAAATATAAAATAAGATGCACTACATCACAAAACACTGACACAGCTGGGACAGCTGCCAAAAGTTGAGCGCTTAGCTGAATACAGTTTTATTATACTACTGTAGTTTGTCTTGGTGCATTAAAGTTCAATATTTCTGTTAATAACAGAAATTAATCCTCTTCCAATCTTTTTCACACTGTGGCCAATAAACAAATTAAGATTTTTTTTTTGCATTTTATAATATATACCTTCTTCTTGATTTCCACCATTTCTTTACCTTATAACTGATTATGTGTGGGGTACCTTTATAACTTAATGTGCGTTATCTAATGCATCTTTTGACAACTGGCTTGGGTCATGGCTGAAAAGGGTCCAAGCACCAACCCTCTTAAATAAAAAAATACTGCAACATAAGAAAATTAAATACACAGAACCTAGCAAGTAAACTCAGATATGTTAGAACAGTAGCTAAAGGCTGGGATCAGAGTTCTGTGTACAGCTAAGCAATAGCAAAGATATTCATAACATACTCTAGAAAGATGCAACTGCCTGCTGCTATCTGCAGCACAGTAATCACATAGGACATGATGTGCTGCTATGGAGTAAGACGAGGAGCATCTTATGAAATGATATGACAGATTGACTTTCTAAACAAAGGAAAAAAGGATAAATCCCATGGAAAGGGAAACAATGTGCTCATATGGGGGCCACAAAATACACAATAATAAACAGACCTGTATAGCTATGTGCAAACAATTATCTTCAGCTGGAGCACACATTCCATCACTGATGCATGTTGGCATCCCGCGATATGACTACATGTGCCAGCATTGATGCACTGCATGGTGCTGCAGAAAGTATATCTGTGTATCCCAGGACTGATGCACTGGATTTTAGAATAAATGGACACATGCATCACAAATGAAAAAGCCCTTCAGTCATATTGCAATGGCTCCAATTCCTCATAACCCAGTCAGCAGCTACCCTCATTTCAGGACAGTGCAGGAGTAATGGAAGCAGAAAATATGGATGATTGGAAGAAACCAAGAGAACTGAAGGAAAAATAATCTCAACATAGAATGCCCACCAGCACCAAAGGTTCTCCTGCATGAACAGAGTGGAGCATAAGAAGTTAAAGGTGATGTTTTTCCAAACAGGGATGATGACATTTAAACAGAGGTCTACGTTTTGCAGCTTAACCAATACTTCGGAGAATGCACAGAAATGACACAAATAGGAAAGATAGAGCAGAAAGTGCTAGCTCGTTAGTGATAATTTAAGAATTAGGAAGTTGAAGTGCAGCAGAAGGACTATCAGATGCCCTAGCAAGTAGAAACAACACTTATGTACTTATTATAATGTTGAACCTTCTTTATCAATATTCATCTACTTCAAAACCAAACAACTGATCACAGGTGGCTTTCAGCCAGCATCAAAGCATTTGTATAAAGCCTGAGCTCCTCCCCCAACTCCTGCAATGCTCCTTGCTTTCCCTAACTTTCCAGGGGAAGTCTGCTGCTGGTCACACCTACACCTACAGTATTCAGTCTTCTTGGATGAGTCTATCAGCATGGCACATCTTGACTTGGCAATATTTTCCCACTCTTCCTTGCAAAAGCGCTCCAAATCTGTCAGATTGCGAGGGCATCTCTTGTGCACAGCCCTCTTCAGGTCACCCCACTGATTTTCTATTGGATTTAGGTCTGGGCTCTGGCTGGGCCATTCCAAAACTTTAATTTTCTTCTGGTGAAGCCATTCTTTTGTTGATTTGGATGTATGCTTGAAATTCCTCTTCATCTTCAACTTTCTAGCAGACGCCTGAATACTTTGGGCCAAAAGTGACTAGTATTTGGAACAGTTTACGATTCCCACTACCTTGACTAAAGCCCCAGTTGCAGCTGAAGAAAAGCAACCCCAAAGCATGATATTCCCATCACCATGCTTCACCGTGGGGATGGTGTTCTTTTGGTGATGCGAAGTGTTGTTTTTGCACCAAATATACCTTTTGGAATTGTGGCCAAAAAGTTCAACCTTGGTCTCATGACACCATAACACAGTTTCCCACATGCTTCTGGGAGACATGATGTATTGTTTTGCAAAATTTAGCTAGGCCTGGAAGTTTTTTCTGTGTAAGAAAACGCTTCTGTCTTGCAACCCTACCCCACAGTCCAGACATATGGAGAATACGGGAGATTGTTGTCACATGTAATACACAACCAGTCCTTGCCAGAAATTCCTGCAGCTCATTCAGTGTTGCTGTAGGTCCCTTGGCAGCCTCCCTTACCAGTTTTCATCTCATATTTTCATCAATTTTGGAGGGACGTCTATTTCTTTGCAACATCTCTGTTGTCCCATATTTTTTCCACTTTTTGATGACTGGCTTCACTGTGTACCATGGTATCTCCAATGCTGTGGAAATGTTTTTGTACCCTTCTCCTGACTGATACCCTTCAACAATGAGATCCCTTTGATGCTTTGTAAGCTCTCTGCAAACCATTGCTTTTGCTGTAACAGGCAATTGAGTAAATGTCAGGGAAATTCTACTAGGACAGCTGAACTTTATTTGGGATTAATCAGAGTCAATTGCACCACCCAACATTTAATGTACTTAGCCACCTGTTCCCTCTGCAGTGCTTTTTATGTTGGTAAAACCAACCAGCATTTTAAAGATCGAATTTTACGTCATTTGCATGACATACGAAATGTTGATCCAAATAATGCTTTGTCTTCGCATATCGTAGCCTTTCCCAACCATTACTTCAAATTTAAAGCAACAGAATGTATGCATCAGGGCCAAAGAAAAGGTGACATAACTAATAGGACAGAAATTCAGGAGATCGAGTGGATTACTAACTTGAGGGCACACTGCTGTCCAGACCTCAATAGTGTAGTACCCTTGAAACCTCTACTAAAAGCAAAGAGGTTAACATGAAGTTGAATTCATGATATCTTTTCTATCCGATATCATTATGCAGTGACATCTGATTTGTGTTTATCTGGGGTGTAGATTAGGTTCTTGATCAATGCCATAGATTGGCTACTCCTTTTTAGAGTAGCCTGTGATTGGTAGTTTTCATAACGGGAAGACGGCAGATTATATTCCCGCAGATTTTAAGTGTAATACTAGTTATAAAGTTATTCTCAGTAAGTTATTTTTTCAAGTTAAAAGTTTGATATAATGTCATGTTCAAATAATAATATATAAAGTTTAAATAATTTTTTATCACCTTTACCTTTTAGTATTAAGCTCTATTAAAAAGAGATTATGGATATTTCTTTTTAGCTGCTCCCTCCATCGAGCAGTATGTGGTTAGTTACCTAAGACAAAGGTCATTAATTAATGTTGCAATTATGACATAATGGTGCATGCGCTGTACTTGTATATATATTTTTCATATCATTTATACTGAATGACACATGCAGCAAATGCATTATTAATTTGAAAGGCTTGGTTGTTGCCATAGTGGATTTACTCCAATAGACAGTCATCGGTGAAAGTTGGTTTTCTCAGTAATTATGATTGATAATTTGTGAATAAATAGTGCTGTTACTCTGTAGAACAGATGACTAATAATTTGTCTATACGCTCGTAATATGAGTTTTTGATCTTTTATTGGAATAAGAAGCATGCTGCTTTGCTTCGTTAGTTGTCTTTCAAAGCTATTTGTGCTTGACTTTTTCTATCTTTGTACATAGAGTTTTAGTGATCAGTGCTCATGCTTTAATTTTGACAATTTGCCAGAGGCTCGCTGACAGCTCGTCTTATTAATGGGTTGGTGTGCAAACGTTCCTTAGGCTTTATTTAATCCTAGGCTGGTGATTAGTCTGTTTTGTAGAACAGCCTGGGATTGGTAGACCGAGCTGTGGATTGATATACGATAGGCTGCCCACAGGAGGCTGACTCCCCTTGTTATTTGTATGGAGCACTGTAGATGGCCCCTTTAAGTGTATATGTTTTTTTGCCAGTTATTGAATGTATTTTTTGCCAAACATCAAGTGGTTGTTTATTTGTAATGGGTACACTGAACATACGTTATTTCGATGTATTTACCGATATACTGGTAACTGCTCATGATTTCTGTTGAACTATTTATCAAGGGCCCATCGACAGCTTTCTTCCACTATGAAAATTTTCGTTGGCTGTATTTTGTTTTAAGTTGGTGATTAGCTGTTGCTTCACAGAACAGTCTGTGATTGGTAGATCAGGCTATGGACTGATGGACGATGGGTTGCTTACAGAAGATTGTACCTTTTTGTTATATTCATGGAGCACTAAGGATTACTTTAAGTGCATATACTTTACGCCAGCTATTGGTTGCATTTCTGCTAAAATAAGTGTTAAAAATAAGTGATCGATTACTCCATATTGGGCATACGAAACATATGCCGTTCCTATGTATTTATTGGAAGTGAATCATCATTGGAACTTCTTGCTTACTCTTACTTATGACAGGTGGATTGTTACTATAACTATTTTCAAGTAGGCAGATTGGTAGTTTGGGCTATGGATCGACCAATGACAGCCTGGTTTTGAAAAGCTTGCTCCATTTGTTATTTGCATAAAGCGTTGCAGACTGAACAGTAGTTTGTAATATATATCTTCTTGCTATTCAAATAGGAAGTGAATTCTCATTGGAACCCTCTTGCTGTTCCCGTTCATGATTGGCTTGTCACTGCAATTATCTTAATGTTGGCTTCGTATGCAGGGTTTTAGATCCTTGTTTATTTTCAACTTTTTTCACGACTGGAACTTTGAAGTTTTTGTAAATATTGTATTATGTAACTGAACAATATTCTGTGGTCCAATAAGTTAAAGCCTTCACTATGACCCATTAGTTTAGAATAGGTCATAGATACCTTGTTGATTTGCGAGTCCACAAAGTCATTCTCCATTTTAAATATTAGCTTGTGACTGGCTATTCTTGTTAGGCAGGATAGATGATTTGTCATCATTTCTTAGTTTATGATTAGTTGCTTTATAATCAATAGCATTGAATAAGGAATGTATTTTTGTATTTTTGACTGGATGTTCTTAGATTTGAATTAATTTGACTGGATATTTAATGTTTTAAAATGCTTTCATGTAGGACATTTTTTTCGATCTGAAGAAGGCAATTTTAGCTGAAAGCGCTTATCGTTTCCTATTTTATTAAAGCCTCATTTTACATTCCAGCCGTCTCATGGTGTTGATTCAGCTAGCCGTGGTGTATGCCAAAGATTTCTTGTGTGCGTCTTTAATTGATGGCAGGTGTGCACCCAAAAAGACTGAATTCTGTAATTAAATCAAAAGGTGCTTCAACAAAGTATTAGTTTAAGGATGTGCACACACAACTAAGTATTAGTTTAAGGGTGTGCACACTTGTGCAACCAGCGTATTATACAGGTTTTATTTTTTATATCCCCCCAAACAGGATTTGTTTTTCAATTGAATTGAACTGGTTATAGGTCACATTAAAGGTGGGAAATGTTTTGACATGATTTATTGTGGTCTCATTTTTTTATATCACAAAAACCTACCATTTTAACAGGGGTGTGTAAACTTTTTATATCCACTCAATATACAAGATGTATACACACACACACACACACACACACACACACACACACACACACACACACACACACACACACACATCTCTGTGTTGCAGGGTAGCCTTCTAGCTTATCAGTGGGAGTGGTAAGCACTACGTAGCCTATCTACCACGAGAAGAGTGGTTTCTGGCCCAGAAAATGTAGTTTATTGGCCGTTTGGGTAGTTTTTCAATCCCATTAAACTTTGTGGGTTAAAAGCCCGTGTTTGCACGCCAAGCAGCGCCGCCAAGCTGAGATAAACTATTGCCGGTGCCAGAGAGTCTGCAATTCAAATTTTCCATTAGATCTTGCTAGTTCTCTTCTCAGTTGCACTTTAGCTTATTCACCTAGCACTTCAGACAACTTTTTGCATCAATTATTGTAGCACACAAGTGCTATCAGCACTAGACGTCCTATAAAGGAACAGCTCCAGTACTCAGTAATGATGACCATCCCTCCTGGCAGGTCTAAAGGACAGTTCCCTGTGCTTTCTCCTATTAACCTGGTGAACTTGGGCATTCTGACGCAGTGTAGCAACTGCCTCATGTACACAGACAACCCTCTCCTCTTCCCTCCCAACACTCAGTCTTGTGAGAGATGCACTTATATCTCCAAACTGGAAGCCATGCACTCTCCAGCCAAGACCAGAATAGCTGGTCAAGCGGAGAAGGTCAACACCTGCACCACACCACATGGAATACACAGCCCTCCAGAACACCTATCATCACAGCTCTCAAAAAAACAAAAAACACACACCCACCTCCGTGGAGGCTCTCAACAGAAATCTACCCAACCAGCAGAGGCCTGAAAAGCAAAAAGTGCACTCTACCACCACAACACAGCACAAACCACAAGACACATAGCTCACCTACACAGTGTGCCCCTCAACCTAAGTCACCAAGGCAAAACAGCTTGCCCAATACACTAATCATAGGTGACTCAATAGTAAGGCACACAGGTGTCCCACTCATTACGTTGAGTAAGGAGAAGGTAACAGTCAGCTGTCTATCAGGTGCCAGAAACTGACACATAACAGGTACAACTAACACTGGGTAAGATGGCGATTCAGGTCGTAGCCTGCTACAGGTCCCCAACCATGTCCCAAGACTCTCATGCCATGTTCATAAGCACCCTGGAATCTATTAGGGTCCAACCAAACACTCTTATTTTAGGTGACTTCAACTACCCCTCCATCAACTGGGAAAACTACTCATGCACCAATGCACTGGTCCAACACTTCCTGAAATTCATCAATTCCAATACCCTGGACCAGCTCATTTTTTACCCCCACTAGGGGGAGCAACATCCTTGACCTGGTTATTACTAACATGAGCAACTGCTGCTCTACACCAATAGTCAATTCCTCCCTGGTTAGAGCAAACCACAAACTAAATCACCATGGAAATCCACATCTCACCCACACACCCCGCAAATGTAACCACCATGAAAAACTTCTCCAAAGCGGACTTTGGGCTCCTAAAAACAGAGGTGGCTAACTTCACAGCACCCATGCCAATGGACTGCCGAATCATACATCAATGCACTGTATGAACACATACATAAATGCTTGGAACTAGCCACACCCAACAGAACCAAGACGCTTTCCTCCAAAAAAAGGAAGCCACTCTGGTGGTCCCATGCCATTAATAAACTCTCATCAAAAGGAAGAAACTGCTGCAGAAAAATGTGAAATCCCAAGACTGGAAAAAACCCTTTATTAGCCTAAACAAAAGTTGAGATCCCTCATCAAAACCTCTAAAGCCAGAATTGCGGCAGACACTAAAAACAACCACAAAGTCTTCTATAGTTACATCAAGAATCTCCATGGCAAGGTTTGCTTTGAGTTGCTGCACAATGGTACCTCCTACAATGAGCCAGAAGATATTGCCAACATATTAGCCGACAGATTCAGTGCAACTTTACCCCCTCCACCCCCCCCCCCAAAGGACTAATCACAATACCAGAACAATGCCAGGCACCCAGCATTACTGCAGCACAGTTAAAGCTGCACTGTCCAAGGCCAAGAATACAGCTTCCATGGGACCCGACAATATCCCTGGCTGTGTTCTACATGAACTACAAATTGAACTGGCACCACATCTGTATGCCCTGTTCACTCACAGCCACACCTCAGGCTTTGTCCTTACCGAATGGTGCGCTGCTACAGTAATCCCTCCCAATAAAGGGGGAGCAAAAACAGACCCCGGGAATTATCGCCCCATTAGCTGACGAGTCTGATATGCAAGGCTACGGAGTGCATCATCATGGACCTAATTAAGAAGGATATAGGGAATCTCCAAAACTCTAGATTCCACGCAATTTGGTTTTGTGAAAGGTAGATCATGCCTGCTCAATCCGGTTGACTTCTTTGAGTCAGTCACCAGAGCTGTGGATGAGGGTAAGGCAGTTCATACAGCCTACCTTGATCTGGCCAAAGCCTTTGATACCATTCCCCACTCAGGAATTATTGATAAACTCACCAAATTTGGCATCAATCCCTATATCATTAGGTGGGTTGTAAATTGGCTCACAGATAGAACCCACAGTGTGAAAGTAGCGGACTCCATGTCTGACTGACGACCAGTCACAAGTGAAGTCCCACAAGGATCAGTCCTGGGTCCCCTAGTGTTTGGCATCTACTTCTCAGAAGTCCAGGCCAACACAGAGGGACTCTGGCTAACCAAGTTCACAGACGACTGCAAGCTGGGGAGCCATTATTCACTCCCTATGTGATGCAGACTTACTAAAGAAAGGCCTGACTGAGACCAATGGCTGGTGTCGAAACCATGGCCTTAAGCTTAATGCCAAAAAAAGCGCTGTCATCCCCTTCGGGAAAAACTCAGTTCCCACTAATTACCACATCGATGGGAACTCACTGAACAGTGAAGGTGTTACAAAAAGAGATCTGGGGACACAGGCTGACAGCAACCTCTCCTTCGACTAGCACATTGCCACTGTGGTCAGAAAGTCCTTCTATGTGGCACAGCTCATTACATGGACAGACTCAAAAAACTCCAGCTAATCTCTCTCTCATATCGTCTACTAAGAGACAATCTCTGCTTGAATTACAAAGCCATGTCAGACCCATCTCTGTTAGAAATGCTACATCTAAAGAAATCCCAATCCCTCTGCACCACACGCTCCAGAGACCCCAACCTCATTACCACAATCAACAGAACATGCTGGAGGGACAGGTTCATAACCCAGAAACTGCCCATGCTCTAGAATCGACTTCCCATACATGTCAAGCAGAGCACCTCACTGGCCTTCTTCAACAGAAATCTTGATGAGTGGATGGGAAATAGAAAGTTCACCCCGGGGATCACTCTAGCGGCTCTACTTGATAGAGGCATAGGGAACTAACGTCGGGCGGCACGTTGCCAGGGCACGTCTATGGGCTAGGCTTGTAAAGGCTCCAGGACCATTAGCCTAGTACACACCTATGAACCTATATATACACATACATACATACACACATACACACGTGTGTGTGTGTGTGTGTGTGTGTGTATATACATACATACACGATTTTATATAAAATCATGTAAGTGTGCATGTGTATACGTGTGTGTGTGTGTGTGTGTGTGTGTGTGTGTGTGTGTGTGTGTGTGTGTGTGTGTGTGTGCGCGCGTGTAGGTGATTTGATCCACTAGCCACCTAAACAGCGTCACTTTGGATAACTTTTGTCCCAGCCTGTTAGATGCAAAAGAGAACAACTGCTCATGCGTTCTGGTTTCTTTAGTTCTTTGCAGAAAAAACTTGAGTTGTCCATGTCCAGGCAATGTATGCCATCAAACCTGAAATTCCTCTAAAACTAAAAAAATGCTTTTTGCTTTGAGACAAAATTTAACTTCTATCTCCAGGGGGTCTAGATCTCTATAAATCCTCAATCATATAAATAAAACTACTGAAAACATTACTTTGTTCAAATGGCTAAACATTTGGGTGGACATCACTACATTTAAATACCCACGGATTTGGCTGGACCTTATAACTACATTAAACACCCAGGGAGTTGGTTGTATCCTTTCCTAAAACTCCATCTCCATCTGAACCACATGCAAAGCTGTCCTTTTCTGGGCTAATATGATCCCCCTCCCCATGACTGCGGCATCCTCTAAAATAATTACATTCACCATTCAATCCATCTCAAATGCCTTATGCAAGTTCATTACATTCTCCCTTTAATGCTGATGCAGAACCACTGAAAAAGGTAAGTGGTTGCTTGTGAAACAAATTGCTGGCTTTCTACTCTTGTTCTGAGCTGCTTAAACTGATGAGATCTCACCCACTAACCTCCACACTATTCAGAGATGCACCAACAAGAAACTTTAGTAGTCTTAACCACTTACATTGTCTCCTCCAAAACCTCCCAAACTAGACTTCAGTGCACAAACGACACTTTTTCAGTGCTTTGTCCCAAACTGAGGGAATCTCCCATCATTCTTTTTTTAAAGGTCATTCATCTTTCCCCTTTTTCTGATCAGAGCTAAAAGCGCTAGCCTCAAGAAACTACCCTCTCCCGCTGATCATATAACAAACCTCTTCACAAGCTGCTTCCCTCTACATAGCACACTCTTACTACTCTTTGTGAATCTTTTAAAGAGGCCAACTCTGATATCCACTCTGTACATAATGCATGAATATATTCTGTTTTATCATTCACTCTGTACAAAATGTCATGTATCCATTGAGTTTACTTCCAGCTGAGACTGAAATAGGTCCAAATGAGACTGGTGCTCTTTCCCTGTTAAATTCAAAATAAAAATAAAAGACACAAAATAAAAAATAAACATGCATCAGAACAGTGCTTCCTTATTCTGTCCATCATTTTGGAGTCCACGTTTGGCAAATGGATTACAGCTCTCTCAAACAGTTCCCTTTCTGTAGCCACCACGATAACTTGATTCTGCAAGTGGGGCCCTATAACAGTGAGATCTAGCTCTGTGAGGCAGGAGGGTCTTATCAGACTTTCCAGTAATGGGGTCCACTACATTACATTTTATCTGTCTCTTCCCATGCCTGCTCCACAAACACTTCCATTATCCAGTCCCTGGGAGGAACCACCCAAAATGTAGACAGGGCTATCTGACCATCTGTGGTCCACACACGCACATGGCACTGACAGCCAGAATGGCATCAAAGGTT